>NC_092175.1:32050399-32228820 GCF_045791955.1 Oncorhynchus clarkii lewisi | reverse complement strand
GGAGAAAATCGGGAAAAAAATCGGAAAAAATCGGGAAAAAATCGGGAAAAAATCGGAGAAAATCGGGAAAAATCGGGAAAAAATCGGGAAAAAAATCGGAGAAAATCGGGAAAAAAATCGGAAAAAATCGGGAAAAATCGGGAAAATAATCGGAGAAAATCGGGAAAAATCGGGAAAATAATCGGGAAAAAAATCGGAGAAAATCGGGAAAAAAATCGGAAAAAATCGGGAAAAAATCGGGAAAAAATCGGAAAAAAATCGGGAAAAATCGGGAAAAAAATCGGGAAAAAAATCGGAGAAAATCGGAAAAAATCGGAAAAAAATCGGAAAAAAATCGGGAAAAAATCGGGAAAAAAATCGGAGAAAATCGGGAAAAATCGGAAAAAAATCGGAAAAAATCGGGAAAAAATCGGGAAAAAATCGGGAAAAAAATCGGAAAAAATCGGGAAAAAATCGGGAAAAAATCGGGAAAAAAATCGGAAAAAAATCGGAAAAAATCGGAAAAAAATCGGGAAAAAATCGGGAAAAAAATCGGAGAAAATCGGGAAAAATCGGAAAAAAATCGGGAAAAAAATCGGAAAAAATCGGAAAAAAAATCGGAAAAAATCGGAAAAAATCGGAAAAAAAATTCGAAAAAATCGGAAAAATCGGGAAAAAATCGGAAAAAATCGGAAAAATCGGAAAAAAAAAAAATCGGAAAAAAAAAAATCGGAAAAAATCGGAAAAAATCGGGAAAAAATCGGGAAAAAATCGGAGAAAATCGGGAAAAATCGGAAAAAAATCGGGAAAAAAATCGGAGAAAATCGGGAAAAATCGGAAAAAAATCGGGAAAAAATCGGGAAAAAAATCGGAGAAAATCGGGAAAAATCGGAAAAAAAATTCGGAAAAAATCGGAAAAAATCGGAAAAAAATCGGAGAAAATCGGGAAAAATCGGAAAAAAATCGGGAAAAAAATCGGAGAAAATCGGGAAAAAAATCGGAAAAAATCGGGAAAAATCGGGAAAATAATCGGAGAAAATCGGGAAAAATCGGGAAAATAATCGGGAAAAAAATCGGAGAAAATCGGGAAAAAATCGGAAAAATCGGAAAAAAATCGGGAAAAAATCGGGAAAAAAATCGGAGAAAATCGGGAAAAATCGGAAAAAAATCGGAAAAAAATCGGAGAAAATCGGAAAAAAAATTCGGAAAAAATCGGAAAAAATCGGAAAAAAATCGGAAAAAATCGGAAAAAATCGGGAAAAAAATCGGAGAAAATCGGGAAAAATCGGGAAAAAAATCGGAGAAAATCGGAAAAAAAATTCGGAAAAAATCGGAAAAAATCGGGAAAAAATCGGGAAAAAATCGGAGAAAATCGGGAAAAATCGGAAAAAAATCGGGAAAAAAATCGGAGAAAATCGGAAAAAAAATCGGAAAAAATCGGAAAAAATCGGAAAAAATCGGGAAAAAATCGGAGAAAATCGGAAAAAAAAATTCGGAAAAAAAAAAATCGGGAAAAAAATCGGAGAAAATCGGAAAAAAAAAATCGGAAAAAATCGGGAAAAAATCGGGAAAAAATCGGGAAAAAATCGGGAAAAAAATCGGAGAAAATCGGAAAAAAATCGGGAAAAAAATCGGGAAAAAAATCGGAGAAAATCGGGAAAAATCGGAAAAAAATCGGGAAAAAAATCGGAGAAGATCGGAAAAAAAATTCGGAAAAAATCGGAAAAAATCGGAAAAAATCGGAAAAAATCGGGAAAAATCGGAAAAAAATCGGAAAAAAATCGGAAAAATCGGAAAAAATCGGAAAAAATCGGGAAAAAATCGGAAAAAATCGGAAAAAATCGGAAAAAAATCGGGAAAAAAATCGGAGAAAATCGGGAAAAATCGGAAAAAAATCGGGAAAAAATCGGAAAAAAATCGGAGAAAATCGGGAAAAATCGGAAAAAAATCGGAAAAAAATCGGAAAAAATCGGAAAAAAATCGGAAAAAATCGGGAAAAATCGGGAAAAAATCGGAGAAAATCGGGAAAAATCGGGAAAAAATCGGGAAAAAAATCGGAGAAAATCGGGAAAAATCGGAAAAAAAAAAAATCGGAAAAAATCGGGAAAAAAATCGGAAAAATCGGGAAAAATCGGAAAAAAATCGGGAAAAAATCGGGATCGGAAAAATCGGAAAAAAAATCGGAAAAAATCGGAAAAAATCGGAAAAATCGGAAAAAAAATCGGAAAAAATCGGAAAAAATCGGGAAAAAAAAAAATCGGAAAAAATCGGGAAAAAATCGGAAAAAAATCGGAGAAAATCGGGAAAAATCGGAAAAAATCGGAAAAAAATCGGAGAAAATCGGAAAAAATCGGAAAAAATCGGAAAAAATCGGAAAATAAATCGGAAAAAATCGGGAAAAAATCGGGAAAAAAATCGGAGAAAATCGGGAAAAATCGGAAAAAAATCGGAAAAAATCGGGAAAAAAATCGGAAAAAATCGGGAAAAATCGGAAAAAAATCGGAAAAAATCGGAAAAAATCGGAAAAAAAATCGGAAAAAAAAAATCGGAAAAAATCGGAAAAAAATCGGAAAAAATCGGAAAAAAATCGGGAAAAAATCGGAAAAAATCGGAAAAAATCGGAAAAAATCGGAAAAAAATCGGGAAAAAAATCGGAGAAAATCGGAAAAAATCGGAAAAAAATCGGAAAAAAATCGGAAAAAATCGGGAAAAAAATCGGAAAAAATCGGGAAAAATCGGGAAAAAATCGGGAAAATCGGAAAAAATCGGAAAAAATCGGAAAAAATCGGAAAAAATCGGGAAAAAAATCGGAAAAAATCGGAAAAAAATCGGAAAAATCGGGAAAAATCGGAAAAAAATCGGAGAAAATCGGAAAAAAAATCGGAAAAAATCGGAAAAAATCGGAAAAAATCGGGAAAAAATCGGAGAAAATCGGGAAAAATCGGAAAAAAAAAAAATCGGAAAAAAATCGGAGAAAATCGGAAAAAAAATCGGAAAAAATCGGAAAAAATCGGAAAAAATCGGAAAAAAATCGGAAAAAATCGGGAAAAAATCGGAAAAAATCGGAAAAAAATCGGAAAAAATCGGAAAAAAAATCGGAAAAAATCGGAAAAAATCGGAAAAAAAATCGGAAAAAATCGGAAAAAATCGGAAAAAATCGGAAAAAATCGGGAAAAAATCGGAAAAAAATCGGAAAAAAATCGGAAAAAAATCGGGAAAAATCGGAAAAAAATCGGAAAAAAAATCGGAAAAAAATCGGAAAAAATCGGAAAAAATCGGGAAAAATCGGGAAAAATCGGGAAAAAATCGGAAAAAAATCGGAGAAAATCGGGAAAAATCGGAAAAAATCGGAAAAAAATCGGGAAAAAATCGGAAAAAAATCGGAGAAAATCGGGAAAAATCGGAAAAAAATCGGGAAAAAAATCGGAGAAAATCGGGAAAAAAATCGGAAAAAAATCGGAAAAAATCGGAAAAAAATCGGAAAAAATCGGAAAAAATCGGAAAAAATCGGGAAAAAATCGGAGAAAAAAATCGGAAAAAATCGGGAAAAATCGGAAAAAATCGGAAAAAAATCGGAAAAAATCGGGAAAAAAAAAATCGGAAAAAAATCGGGAAAAAAAAAAATCGGAAAAAATCGGGAAAAAAATCGGAAAAATCGGGAAAAATCGGGAAAATCGGGAAAAAAATCGGAGAAAATCGGGAAAAATCGGAAAAAATCGGAAAAAAATCGGGAAAAAATCGGAAAAAATCGGAGAAAATCGGGAAAAATCGGAAAAAAATCGGAAAAATCGGAAAAAAAAAAAAAATCGGAAAAAATCGGAAAAAAAAAATCGGAAAAAATCGGGAAAAAATCGGAAAAAATCGGGAAAAAATCGGAAAAAAAAAAATCGGGAAAAAAATCGGAGAAAATCGGAAAAAAAATCGGAAAAAATCGGAAAAAATCGGGAAAAAATCGGGAAAAAATCGGAGAAAATCGGGAAAAATCGGAAAAAAATCGGGAAAAAAATCGGAGAAAAAAAATCGGAAAAAAAAAATCGGAAAAAATCGGAAAAAATCGGAAAAAAAAAAAATCGGAAAAAATCGGAAAAAAAAAAATCGGAAAAAAATCGGAGAAAATCGGAAAAATCGGAAAAAAATCGGAAAAAAATCGGAAAAATCGGAAAAAAATCGGAAAAAATCGGGAAAAAATCGGAAAAAATCGGAAAAAATCGGAAAAAAAATCGGAAAAAATCGGAAAAAAATCGGAAAAAAATCGGAAAAAATCGGAAAAAATCGGAAAAAAATCGGAAAAAAATCGGGAAAAAATCGGAAAAAATCGGAAAAAAAAAATCGGAAAAAAATCGGAAAAAAATCGGAAAAAAAAAAATCGGAAAAAATCGGAAAAAAATCGGAAAAAAAAAAAATCGGAGAAAATCGGAAAAAAAATCGGAAAAAATCGGAAAAAATCGGGATCGGGAAAAAATCGGAAAAAATCGGGAAAAAAAAAAAATCGGAAAAAAATCGGAAAAATCGGAAAAAAATCGGAAAAAATCGGGAAAAAATCGGAAAAAAAAAATCGGAAAAAATCGGAAAAAATCGGAAAAAAAATCGGAAAAAAATCGGAAAAAATCGGAAAAAAAATCGGAAAAAATCGGAAAAAATCGGAAAAAAAATCGGAAAAAATCGGGAAAAATCGGAAAAAATCGGGAAAAAAATCGGAAAAAAATCGGGAAAAAAATCGGAAAAAATCGGGAAAAAAAATCGGGAAAAAAATCGGAAAAAATCGGAAAAATCGGGAAAAATAATCGGGAAAAAAATCGGAGAAAATCGGGAAAAATCGGGAAAAATCGGAAAAAAATCGGGAAAAAATCGGGAAAAAAATCGGAAAAAATCGGGAAAAATCGGAAAAAAATCGGGAAAAAAATCGGAAAAAATCGGAGAAAATCGGAAAAAAAATCGGAAAAAATCGGAAAAAATCGGAAAAAATCGGAAAAAATCGGGAAAAAATCGGGAAAAAAATCGGAGAAAATCGGGAAAAATCGGAAAAAAATCGGGAAAAAAATCGGAGAAAATCGGAAAAAAAATCGGAAAAAATCGGAAAAAATCGGAAAAAAAATCGGAAAAAATCGGAAAAAATCGGGAAAAAAATCGGAAAAAATCGGGAAAAATCGGAAAAAAATCGGAAAAAATCGGGAAAAAAATCTGAAAAAATCGGGAAAAAATCGGAAAAAAATCGGAAAAAATCGGAAAAAATCGGAAAAAAAAAAAATCGGAAAAATTCGGAAAAAATCGGAAAAAAAATCGGAAAAAATAGGAAAAAATCGGGAAAAATCGGAAAAAATCGGAAAAAATCGGAAAAAAATCGGAAAAAATACGGAAAAAATCGGAAAAAAAATCGGAAAAAAATCGGGAAAAAATCGGAAAAAAATCGGAGAAAATCGGAAAAAATCGGAAAAAAATCGGAAAAAAAAATCGGAAAAAAATCGGAGAAAATCGGGAAAAAAAATCGGAAAAAAATCGGGAAAAAATCGGAAAAAAATCGGAAAAATCGGAAAAAATCGGAAAAAAATCGGAAAAAATCGGAAAAAAAATCGGAAAAAATCGGAAAAAAAAATCGGGAAAAAATCGGGAAAAAAAAAATCGGAAAAAATCGGGAAAAATCGGAAAAAAATCGGAAAAAAATCGGAAAAAATCGGAAAAAAAATCGGAAAAAATCGGAAAAAATCGGAAAAAAAAATCGGAAAAAATCGGGGAAAAAATCGGAAAAATCGGGAAAAATCGGAAAAAAATCGGAAAAAAAATCGGAAAAATCGGAAAAAAAATCGGAAAAAATCGGAAAAAATCGGAAAAAAAATCGGAAAAAATCGGGAAAAAATCGGGAAAAAATCGGAAAAAATCGGGAAAAAAATCGGAAAAAAATCGGAAAAAAATCGGAAAAAATCGGGAAAAAAATCGGAAAAAAATCGGAAAAAATCGGAAAAAAATCGGAGAAAATCGGGAAAAATCGGAAAAAATCGGAAAAAAATCGGAAAAAAATCGGAAAAATCGGGAAAAATCGGGAAAAAAATCGGAAAAAAAAAAAATCGGAAAAAAATCGGGAAAAAAATCGGAAAAAATCGGAAAAATCGGAAAAAAATCGGAAAAAAATCGGAGAAAAAAAAAAAATCGGAAAAAAAAAAATCGGGAAAAAATCGGAAAAAAATCGGAAAAAATCGGAAAAAAAAAAAAATCGGGAAAAAAATCGGGAAAAAAATCGGAAAAAATCGGGAAAAAATCGGAAAAAATCGGGAAAAATCGGAAAAAAATCGGAAAAAATCGGAAAAATCGGAAAAAAAAAAAAAAAAATCGGAAAAAATCGGGAAAAAAATCGGAAAAAATCGGAAAAATCGGGAAAAAATCGGAAAAAATCGGAAAAAAAAAAAAAATCGGAAAAAATCGGAAAAAATCGGAAAAAAATCGGAAAAAAATCGGGAAAAAATCGGGAAAAAAATCGGAAAAAATCGGGAAAAATCGGGAAAAAAATCGGAGAAAATCGGAAAAAAAATTCGGAAAAAATCGGAAAAAATCGGGAAAAAATCGGGAAAAAATCGGAAAAAATCGGAAAAAATCGGAAAAAAATCGGAAAAAAATCGGAAAAAATCGGAAAAAAAAAAAATCGGAAAAAATCGGAAAAAATCGGAAAAAAAAAAAATCGGAAAAAATCGGAAAAAATCGGGAAAAATCGGAAAAAAATCGGAAAAAAAAAAAATCGGAAAAAATCGGAAAAAATCGGAAAAAAAATCGGAAAAAATCGGAAAAAATCGGAAAAAAATCGGAAAAAATCGGGAAAAAATCGGGAAAAAATCGGAAAAAATCGGGAAAAAAATCGGAAAAAATCGGAAAAAAATCGGAAAAAAAAAATCGGAAAAAAATCGGAAAAAATCGGGAAAAAAATCGGAGAAAATCGGGAAAAATCGGGAAAAATCGGGAAAATAATCGGGAAAAAATCGGAAAAAATCGGAAAAAATCGGGAAAAATCGGAAAAAATCGGAAAAAATCGGGAAAAAAATCGGAGAAAATCGGAAAAAATCGGAAAAAAATCGGAAAAAAAAAAAAAATCGGAAAAAATCGGAAAAAAATCGGAAAAAAATCGGAAAAAATCGGAAAAAAATCGGAAAAAATCGGAAAAATCGGAAAAATCGGAAAAAAATCGGAAAAAATCGGAAAAAAATCGGAAAAAATCGGAAAAAAATCGGAAAAAAATCGGGAAAAAAATCGGAAAAAATCGGAAAAAAATCGGAAAAAAATCGGAAAAAATCGGAAAAAATCGGAAAAAAATCGGAAAAAATCGGAAAAAATCGGGAAAAAATCGGAAAAATCGGAAAAATCGGGAAAAAAATCGGAAAAAATCGGAAAAAAAATCGGAAAAAATCGGAAAAAATCGGAAAAAAATCGGAAAAAATCGGAAAAAAAATCGGAAAAAATCGGAAAAAAAAAATCGGAAAAAAATCGGAAAAAATCGGAAAAAAAAAAATCGGAAAAAAAATCGGAAAAAAAAAATCGGGAAAAAATCGGGAAAAAATCGGAGAAAATCGGGAAAAATCGGAAAAAAATCGGGAAAAAAATCGGAAAAAATCGGAAAAAAAATCGGAAAAAATCGGAAAAAATCGGAAAAAAAATTCGGAAAAAATCGGAAAAAATCGGAAAAAATCGGAAAAAAAATCGGAAAAAAATCGGAAAAAAATCGGAAAAAAATCGGAAAAAAAAAAATCGGAAAAAATCGGAAAAAAAATCGGAAAAAATCGGAAAAAAAAAATCGGAAAAAATCGGAAAAATCGGGAAAAAAATCGGAAAAAAATCGGAAAAAATCGGAAAAAATCGGAAAAAATCGGGAAAAATCGGAAAAAAATCGGGAAAAAATCGGGAAAAAAATCGGAAAAAATCGGGAAAAATCGGAAAAAAATCGGGAAAAAAATCGGAGAAAATCGGAAAAAAAATCGGAAAAAATCGGAAAAAATCGGAAAAAAATCGGAAAAAATCGGGAAAAAATCGGGAAAAAAATCGGAGAAAATCGGGAAAAATCGGGAAAAAAATCGGAGAAAAAATCGGAAAAAAAAAATCGGAAAAAATCGGGAAAAAAAAAATCGGAAAAAATCGGGAAAAAATCGGAGAAAATCGGGAAAAATCGGAAAAAAATCGGAAAAAAATCGGAAAAATCGGAAAAAAAATCGGAAAAAATCGGAAAAAATCGGAAAAAAATCGGAAAAAATCGGGAAAAAATCGGAAAAAAATCGGAGAAAATCGGGAAAAATCGGAAAAAAATCGGAAAAAATCGGAAAAAAAATCGGAAAAAATCGGGAAAAATCGGAAAAAATCGGAAAAAATCGGAAAAAATCGGAAAAAAAATCGGAAAAAATCGGAAAAAATCGGAAAAAAAAAATCGGAAAAAAATCGGAAAAAATCGGGAAAAAAAAATCGGAAAAATCGGAGAAAATCGGGAAAAATCGGAAAAAAATCGGGAAAAAAATCGGAGAAAATCGGGAAAAATCGGAAAAAAATCGGGAAAAAATCGGGAAAAAAATCGGAGAAAATCGGGAAAAATCGGGAAAAATCGGGAAAATAATCGGGAAAAAAATCGGAGAAAATCGGGAAAAATCGGAAAAAATCGGAAAAAATCGGAAAAAAAAAATCGGAAAAAATCGGAAAAAAATCGGAAAAAAAAAATCGGAAAAAAATCGGAAAAAAAAAAAAAATCGGGAAAAAAATCGGAGAAAATCGGGAAAAAAAAAAAATCGGAAAAAATCGGAAAAAATCGGAAAAAAATCGGAAAAAATCGGAAAAAATCGGAAAAAATCGGAAAAAATCGGAAAAAATCGGAAAAAATCGGAAAAAATCGGAAAAAAATCGGAAAAAAATCGGAAAAAAAAAAAATCGGAAAAAAAAATCGGAAAAAATCGGAAAAAATCGGGAAAAAAAAATCGGAAAAAATCGGGAAAAAAATCGGAAAAAATCGGGAAAAATCGGAAAAAAAAAAATCGGAAAAAATCGGGAAAAATCGGAAAAAATCGGGAAAAAAATCGGAGAAAATCGGGAAAAATCGGGAAAAATCGGAAAAAAATCGGGAAAAAATCGGGAAAAAAATCGGAGAAAATCGGGAAAAATCGGAAAAAAATCGGGAAAAAAATCGGAGAAAATCGGAAAAAAAATCGGAAAAAATCGGAAAAAATCGGAAAAAAATCGGAAAAAATCGGGAAAAAATCGGAAAAAAATCGGAAAAAATCGGGAAAAAAATCGGGGAAAAAAATCGGAAAAAATCGGAAAAATCGGAAAAAAAATCGGAAAAAATCGGGAAAAATCGGGAAAAAATCGGGAAAAAAATCGGAAAAAATCGGAAAAATCGGAAAAAAATCGGAAAAAAATCGGAAAAAATCGGAAAAAAAATCGGAAAAAATCGGAAAAAATCGGGAAAAAATCGGAAAAAAATCGGAGAAAATCGGGAAAAAATCGGAAAAAAATCGGGAAAAAAATCGGAGAAAATCGGAAAAAAAAAAAAATCGGAAAAAAAAAAAATCGGAAAAAATCGGAAAAAATCGGAAAAAAATCGGGAAAAATCGGGAAAAAATCGGGAAAAAAATCGGAGAAAATCGGGAAAAATCGGAAAAAAATCGGAAAAAAAATCGGAAAAAAAATCGGAAAAAATCGGGAAAAAAAAATCGGAAAAAATCGGAAAAAATCGGAAAAAAAATCGGAAAAAATCGGAAAAAAATCGGAAAAAAATCGGAAAAAAAAAAATCGGAAAAAAAATCGGAAAAAATCGGAAAAAATCGGAAAAAAAAATCGGAAAAAATCGGAAAAAATCGGAAAAAAATCGGAAAAAATCGGAAAAAATCGGAAAAAAAATCGGAAAAAATCGGAAAAAAAATCGGAAAAAAATCGGAAAAAATCGGAAAAAAAAAAAATCGGAAAAAATCGGAAAAAATCGGAAAAAAAATCGGAAAAAATCGGAAAAAAATCGGAAAAAAATCGGAAAAAATCGGGAAAAAATCGGAAAAAAATCGGAAAAAAAAAAAATCGGAAAAAAAATCGGAAAAAATCGGGAAAAAAATCGGAAAAAATCGGGAAAAAAATCGGAAAAAATCGGGAAAAATCGGAAAAAAATCGGGAAAAAAATCGGAGAAAATCGGAAAAAAAAAATCGGAAAAAATCGGAAAAAATCGGAAAAAAATCGGAAAAAATCGGAAAAAATCGGAAAAAAATCGGAAAAATCGGGAAAAAAAAAAAATCGGAAAAAAATCGGAAAAAAATCGGAAAAAATCGGAAAAAAATCGGAAAAAATCGGAAAAAAAATCGGAAAAAATCGGAAAAAAAAAATCGGAAAAAAAAATCGGAAAAAAATCGGAAAAAATCGGAAAAAAATCGGAAAAAAATCGGAAAAAATCGGAAAAAAATCGGAAAAAAATCGGAAAAATCGGAAAAAAAATCGGAAAAAATCGGAAAAAAATCGGAAAAAAAAAATCGGAAAAAATCGGAAAAAAAAAAAATCGGAAAAAAAATCGGAAAAAATCGGAAAAAAAATCGGAAAAAAAAAATCGGAAAAAAATCGGAAAAAAAAATCGGAAAAAATCGGAAAAAAATCGGAGAAAATCGGAAAAAATCGGAAAAAAATCGGGAAAAAAATCGGAGAAAATCGGGAAAAATCGGAAAAAAATCGGAAAAAATCGGAAAAAATCGGAAAAAATCGGAAAAAATCGGAAAAAAAATCGGAAAAAATCGGAAAAAATCGGAAAAAAATCGGGAAAAAATCGGAAAAAAAAAAATCGGAAAAAAAATCGGAAAAAATCGGAAAAAAATCGGAAAAAATCGGAAAAATCGGAAAAAAAATCGGAAAAAAATCGGAAAAAATCGGAAAAAAATCGGAAAAAAATCGGGAAAAATCGGAAAAAAATCGGAAAAAAATCGGAAAAAAATCGGAAAAAAAATCGGAAAAAATCGGAAAAAATCGGAAAAAAAATCGGAAAAAATCGGAAAAAAAAAAATCGGAAAAAAATCGGAAAAATCGGGAAAAATCGGGAAAAAAATCGGAAAAAATCGGAAAAAAAATCGGAAAAAAAAATCGGAAAAAAATCGGAAAAAATCGGAAAAAAATCGGAAAAAATCGGGAAAAATCGGAAAAAAATCGGGAAAAAAATCGGAGAAAATCGGAAAAAAAATCGGAAAAAATCGGAAAAAATCGGGAAAAAATCGGGAAAAAATCGGAGAAAAATCGGGAAAAATCGGAAAAAAATCGGAAAAAAATCGGAAAAATCGGAAAAAAAATCGGAAAAAATCGGAAAAAATCGGAAAAAAAATCGGAAAAAATCGGAAAAAATCGGGAAAAAAATCGGAGAAAATCGGGAAAAATCGGAAAAAAATCGGAAAAATCGGAAAAAAAATCGGAAAAAATCGGGAAAAAAAAATCGGAAAAAATCGGAAAAAATCGGAAAAAATCGGGAAAAAATCGGAAAAAAATCGGAAAAAAAAAATCGGAAAAAATCGGAAAAAAAAAAATCGGAAAAAAATCGGAAAAAATCGGAAAAAATCGGAAAAAAATCGGAAAAAATCGGAAAAAATCGGGAAAAAAATCGGAAAAATCGGGAAAAAAATCGGAAAAAAATCGGAAAAAAAAAAATCGGAAAAAAAATCGGAAAAAATCGGAAAAAATCGGAAAAAATCGGGAAAAAATCGGAGAAAATCGGGAAAAATCGGAAAAAAATCGGAAAAAAATCGGAGAAAATCGGAAAAAAAATCGGAAAAAATCGGAAAAAATCGGAAAAAAATCGGAAAAAATCGGAAAAAATCGGAAAAAAATCGGAAAAAATCGGAAAAAATCGGAAAAAAAATCGGAAAAAATCGGAAAAAATCGGAAAAAAAAAAAAATCGGAGAAAATCGGGAAAAATCGGAAAAAATCGGAAAAAAATCGGAAAAAAAAAATCGGAAAAAAATCGGAAAAAATCGGAAAAAAATCGGAAAAAAATCGGAAAAAATCGGAAAAAATCGGAAAAAAATCGGAAAAAATCGGGAAAAATCGGAGAAAAAAATCGAAAAAAATCGGAAAAAAATCGGAAAAAAAATCGGAAAAAATCGGAAAAAATCGGAAAAAAATCGGAAAAAATCGGAAAAAAATCGGAAAAAATCGGAAAAAAATCGGAAAAAAATCGGAAAAAATCGGAAAAAATCGGAAAAAAAAAAAAAATCGGAAAAAATCGGAAAAAATCGGAAAAAAATCGGAAAAAATCGGGAAAAAATCGGGAAAAAAATCGGAGAAAATCGGGAAAAATCGGAAAAAAATCGGAGAAAATCGGAAAAAAAATCGGAAAAAATCGGGAAAAATCGGAAAAAAATCGGAAAAAATCGGAAAAAATCGGAAAAAAATCGGAAAAAAATCGGAAAAAAATCGGAAAAAATCGGAAAAAAAATCGGAAAAAATCGGGAAAAAATCGGAAAAAAATCGGAAAAAATCGGAAAAAATCGGGAAAAATCGGAAAAAAATCGGGAAAAAAATCGGAGAAAATCGGGAAAAATCGGAAAAAAATCGGGAAAAAAATCGGAAAAAAAAAAAAAATCGGAAAAAAATCGGGAAAAAATCGGAAAAAAATCGGAGAAAATCGGGAAAAAATCGGAAAAAAATCGGAAAAAAATCGGAAAAAATCGGAAAAAAAATCGGAAAAAATCGGAAAAAATCGGAAAAAAATCGGAAAAAATCGGAAAAAAAAAAAATCGGAAAAAAAAATCGGAAAAAATCGGGAAAAAAATCGGAAAAAATCGGAAAAAATCGGAAAAAAAATCGGAAAAAATCGGGAAAAAATCGGGAAAAAAATCGGAAAAAATCGGGAAAAATCGGAAAAAAAAAAATCGGGAAAAAATCGGAAAAAATCGGAAAAAAAATTCGGAAAAAAATCGGAAAAAATCGGAAAAAATCGGAAAAATCGGAAAAAAATCGGAAAAAATCGGAAAAAATCGGAAAAAATCGGGAAAAATCGGAAAAAAATCGGAAAAAAATCGGAAAAAATCGGAAAAAAAAAAATCGGAAAAAATCGGAAAAAAAATCGGAAAAAAAAAATCGGAAAAAATCGGAAAAAAAAAAAATCGGAAAAAATCGGAAAAATCGGAAAAAAAATCGGAAAAAAATCGGAAAAAATCGGAAAAAAAAAATCGGAAAAAATCGGAAAAAATCGGGAAAAAATCGGAAAAAATCGGAAAAATCGGAAAAAAAAAAATCGGAAAAAAATCGGAGAAAATCGGAAAAAAAATCGGAAAAAATCGGGAAAAAATCGGAAAAAAATCGGAAAAAATCGGGAAAAAATCGGAAAAAATCGGAAAAAATCGGAAAAAAATCGGAAAAAAATCGGAAAAAAATCGGAAAAAAAATCGGAAAAAATCGGAAAAAAAATCGGAAAAAATCGGAAAAAATCGGAAAAAAAATCGGAAAAAATCGGGAAAAAATCGGGAAAAAAATCGGAAAAAATCGGAAAAATCGGGAAAAAAATCGGAAAAAATCGGAAAAAAAATCGGAAAAAATCGGGAAAAATCGGAAAAAAAATCGGAAAAAATCGGAAAAAATCGGAAAAAAAAAAATCGGAAAAAATCGGAAAAAATCGGAAAAAAAATCGGAAAAAATCGGGAAAAAATCGGGAAAAAATCGGAGAAAAAATCGGGAAAAATCGGAAAAAAATCGGAAAAAAAAAAAAAATCGGAAAAAATCGGAAAAAATCGGAAAAAAATCGGAAAAAAATCGGAAAAAATCGGAAAAAAAAAAAAATCGGGAAAAAAATCGGAAAAAATCGGAGAAAATCGGGAAAAATCGGAAAAAAATCGGGAAAAAAATCGGAAAAAATCGGAAAAAAAATTCGGAAAAAATCGGAAAAAATCGGAAAAAAAAATCGGAAAAAATCGGGAAAAAATCGGAAAAAAATCGGAGAAAATCGGAAAAAATCGGAAAAAAAAAATCGGAAAAAATCGGAAAAAAAAAAAATCGGAAAAAATCGGAAAAAAATCGGGAAAAAATCGGAAAAAAATCGGAAAAAATCGGAAAAATCGGAAAAAAAATCGGAAAAAAATCGGGAAAAAATCGGAAAAAATCGGAGAAAAAATCGGAAAAAAAATCGGAAAAAAAATCGGAAAAAATCGGAAAAAATCGGGAAAAAAATCGGAGAAAATCGGGAAAAATCGGAAAAAAATCGGAAAAAAAAATCGGAGAAAATCGGAAAAAAAATCGGAAAAAATCGGAAAAAATCGGAAAAAAATCGGAAAAAATCGGGAAAAAATCGGAAAAAAATCGGAGAAAATCGGGAAAAATCGGGAAAAAAGTCGGAGAAAATCGGAAAAAAAATTCGGAAAAAATCGGGAAAAATCGGAAAAAAAATCGGAAAAAATCGGAAAAAATCGGAAAAAAAAAAAATCGGAAAAAATCGGAAAAAATCGGAAAAAAAATCGGAAAAAATCGGAAAAAATCGGGGAAAAAATCGGAAAAAATCGGGAAAAAAATCGGAAAAAAATCGGGAAAAAAATCGGAGAAAATCGGAAAAAATCGGAAAAAAATCGGAAAAAATCGGAAAAAATCGGAAAAAAATCGGGAAAAAAATCGGAAAAAAAAAAATCGGAAAAAAATCGGAAAAAATCGGGAAAAATCGGAAAAAATCGGAAAAAAATCGGAAAAAATCGGAAAAAAAATCGGAAAAAATCGGGAAAAATCGGAAAAAAAAATCGGAAAAAAATCGGAAAAAAATCGAAAAATCGGAAAAAAAATCGGAAAAAATCGGAAAAAATCGGAAAAAAAAAATCGGAAAAAATCGGAAAAAATCGGGAAAAAAATCGGAAAAAAATCGGGAAAAATCGGAAAAAAATCGGAGAAAATCGGAAAAAAAATCGGAAAAAATCGGGAAAAATCGGAAAAAATCGGGAAAAAATCGGAAAAAAATCGGGAAAAATCGGAAAAAATCGGGAAAAAAATCGGAAAAAATCGGAAAAAAAATCGGAAAAAAAAATCGGAAAAAATCGGAAAAAATCGGGAAAAAATCGGAAAAAATCGGAAAAAATCGGAAAAAATCGGAAAAAAAAAAATCGGGAAAAATCGGAAAAAATCGGAAAAAAATCGGAAAAATCGGAAAAAAATCGGAAAAAATCGGAAAAAATCGGAAAAAAATCGGAAAAAATCGGGAAAAATCGGAAAAAAATCGGAAAAAAAATCGGAAAAAAAAAAAATCGGAAAAAATCGGAAAAAATCGGAAAAAAAATCGGAAAAAATCGGAAAAAATCGGGAAAAAAAAAAATCGGAAAAAATCGGGAAAAATCGGAAAAAAATCGGAAAAAATCGGAGAAAATCGGAAAATCGGAAAAAAATCGGGAAAAAAATCGGAGAAAATCGGAAAAAAAATCGGAAAAAATCGGAAAAAATCGGAAAAAAAATCGGAAAAAATCGGAAAAAATCGGGAAAAAATCGGAAAAAATCGGGAAAAAATCGGGAAAAAAATCGGAAAAAAATCGGAAAAAATCGGAAAAAAAATCGGAAAAAATCGGAAAAAAATCCGAAAAAAATCGGGAAAAAATCGGAAAAAAATCGGAAAAAATCGGAAAAAAATCGGAAAAAATCGGAAAAAAAAAAAATCGGAAAAAAAAAATCGGAAAAAAATCGGAAAAAATCGGAAAAAAAAAAAATCGGAAAAAAATCGGAAAAAATCGGAAAAAAATCGGAAAAAAATCGGAAAAAAAATTGGAAAAAATCGGAAAAAAATCGGAAAAAATCGGAAAAAATCGGAAAAAAAAAATCGGAAAAAATCGGAAAAAAAAAAATCGGGAAAAAAAAAAAATCGGAAAAAATCGGGAAAAATCGGAAAAAAATCGGGAAAAAAATCGGAGAAATCGGAAAAAAAATTCGGAAAAAATCGGAAAAAATCGGAAAAAAAATCGGAAAAAATCGGGAAAAAATCGGAAAAAAATCGGAAAAAATCGGAAAAAATCGGAAAAAAAATCGGAAAAAAAAATCGGAAAAAATCGGAAAAAAATCGGAAAAAAAAAAAAATCGGAAAAAAATCGGAAAAAATCGGAAAAAAATCGGAAAAAAAAAATCGGAAAAAAATCGGAAAAAATCGGAAAAAAATCGGAAAAAAATCGGAAAAAATCGGGAAAAAATCGGAAAAAATCGGGAAAAAATCGGAAAAAAATCGGAAAAAATCGGAAAAAAAATCGGAAAAAAAATCGGAAAAAATCGGAAAAAAAATCGGAAAAAATCGGAAAAAATCGGAAAAAAAATCGGAAAAAAATCGGAAAAAATCGGAAAAAAAATCGGAAAAAAAAATCGGAAAAATCGGAAAAAAAATCGGAAAAAAAAATCGGAAAAAATCGGAAAAAAATCGGGAAAAAAATCGGAAAAAATCGGAAAAAATCGGAAAAAAAATCGGAAAAAATCGGAAAAAATCGGAAAAAAAATCGGAAAAAATCGGAAAAAAATCGGGAAAAAATCGGAGAAAAAAAAATCGGAAAAAAAAAAAATCGGAAAAAAATCGGAGAAAATCGGAAAAAAATCGGAAAAAAATCGGAAAAAATCGGAAAAAAATCGGAAAAAATCGGAAAAAATCGGGAAAAAAATCGGAAAAAAATCGGAAAAATCGGAAAAATCGGAAAAAAATCGGGAAAAAAATCGGAAAAAATCGGAAAAAAAATCGGAAAAAAATCGGAAAAAATCGGAAAAAAAAAAATCGGAAAAAAAAAATCGGAAAAAAAATCGGAAAAAATCGGAAAAATCGGGAAAAAATCGGGAAAAAATCGGAAAAATCGGAAAAAAATCGGAAAAAATCGGAAAAAAAAAAAAATCGGAAAAAAAATCGGAAAAAATCGGAAAAAATCGGAAAAAATCGGAAAAAATCGGAAAAAAAATCGGAAAAAATCGGAAAAAATCGGAAAAAAAATCGGAAAAAATCGGAAAAAATCGGGAAAAAATCGGAGAAAATCGGGAAAAATCGGAAAAAAATCGGGAAAAAAATCGGAGAAAATCGGAAAAATCGGAAAAAATCGGAAAAAAATCGGAAAAAATCGGGAAAAAAATCGGAAAAAATCGGAAAAAATCGGAAAAAAATCGGAAAAAATCGGAAAAAAATCGGAAAAAAAATCGGAAAAAAAAAAATCGGAAAAAAATCGGAAAAAATCGGAAAAAAAATCGGAAAAAATCGGAAAAAATCGGAAAAAATCGGAAAAAATCGGAAAAAAATCGGAAAAAAATCGGAAAAAAATCGGAAAAAAAATCGGAAAAAAATCGGAAAAAATCGGAAAAAATCGGAAAAAATCGGGAAAAAATCGGAAAAAAAATCGGGAAAAATCGGAAAAAAAATCGGAAAAAATCGGAAAAAATCGGAAAAAAAATCGGAAAAAATCGGAAAAAATCGGAAAAAAAAAAAATCGGAAAAAATCGGGAAAAAATCGGAAAAAATCGGAAAAATCGGGAAAATCGGAAAAAAATCGGGAAAAAAATCGGAGAAAATCGGGAAAAATCGGAAAAAAATCGGAAAAAATCGGAAAAAAAAAAAATCGGAAAAAAAAAAATCGGAAAAATCGGGAAAAATCGGAAAAAAAAATCGGAAAAAATCGGAAAAAAAATCGGAAAAAAATCGGAAAAAATCGGAAAAAAATCGGAAAAAATCGGAAAAAAATCGGAAAAAAATCGGAAAAAAAAAATCGGAAAAAAATCGGAAAAAAATCGGAAAAAAATCGGAAAAAAAAAAATCGGAAAAAATCGGAAAAAATCGGAAAAAAATCGGAAAAAATCGGAAAAAATCGGGAAAAAAATCGGAAAAAATCGGGAAAAATCGGGAAAAAAAAAAATCGGAAAAAAAATCGGAAAAAAAATCGGAAAAAATCGGAAAAAATCGGGAAAAAATCGGAAAAAATCGGAAAAATCGGGAAAAATCGGAAAAAAATCGGGAAAAAAATCGGAGAAAATCGGAAAAAAAATTCGGAAAAAATCGGAAAAAATCGGAAAAAAATCGGAAAAAATCGGGAAAAAATCGGGAAAAAAATCGGAGAAAATCGGGAAAAATCGGAAAAAAATCGCAGAAAATCGGAAAAAATCGGGAAAAAATCGGAAAAAATCGGGAAAAAAATCGGAAAAAAATCGGAAAAAATCGGAAAAAAAATCGGAAAAAAAAAAATCGGAAAAAAAAATCGGAAAAAATCGGAAAAAATCGGAAAAAAAAAAAATCGGAAAAAATCGGAGAAAAAATCGGAAAAATCGGAAAAAATCGGAAAAAATCGGAAAAAATCGGAAAAAATCGGAAAAAAAATCGGAAAAAAATCGGAAAAAAAATCGGAAAAAAATCGGAAAAAATCGGAAAAAATCGGAAAAAAAAAAAAAATCGGAAAAAATCGGAAAAAAAAAAAATCGGAAAAAAAAAAAAATCGGAAAAAATCGGGAAAAATCGGAAAAAAAATCGGAAAAAATCGGAAAAAATCGGAAAAAAAATCGGAAAAAATCGGAAAAAATCGGGAAAAAAATCGGAGAAAATCGGAAAAAAAAAAAAATCGGAAAAAATCGGGAAAAAATCGGAAAAAATCGGAAAAAATCGGGAAAAATCGGAAAAAAATCGGAAAAAATCGGAAAAATCGGGAAAAATCGGAAAAAAATCGGGAAAAAATCGGAAAAAAATCGGAAAAAAATCGGGAAAAAAATCGAAAAAAAAATCAAAAAAAATCGGAAAAAATCGGAAAAAAAATCGGAAAAAATCGGAAAAAATCGGAAAAAATCGGGAAAAAATCGGAAAAAATCGGGAAAAATCGGAAAAAAATCGGAAAAAAATCGGAGAAAATCGGAAAAAAAATCGGAAAAAATCGGAAAAAATCGGAAAAAATCGGAAAAAATCGGAAAAAATCGGAAAAAATCGGAAAAAAAAAAAATCGGAAAAAATCGGAAAAAATCGGGAAAAAAATCGGAAAAAATCGGAAAAAAAAAAAATCGGAAAAAAAATCGGAAAAAATCGGAAAAAAAATCGGAAAAAATCGGAAAAAATCGGAAAAAAAAAAAAATCGGAAAAAAATCGGAAAAAATCGGAAAAAAATCGGAAAAAATCGGGAAAAAATCGGAAAAAAATCGGGAAAAATCGGGAAAAATCGGAAAAAAATCGGGAAAAAATCGGAAAAAAAATCGGGAAAAAATCGGAAAAAAATCGGGAAAAAATCGGGAAAAAATCGGAAAAAAATCGGAAAAAATCGGGAAAAAAAAAAAATCGGAAAAAATCGGAAAAATCGGAAAAAAAAAAATCGGAAAAAATCGGAAAAAAATCGGGAAAAAATCGGAAAAAATCGGAAAAAAATCGGGAAAAATCGGGAAAAAATCGGAAAAAATCGGGAAAAAATCGGAAAAAAATCGGAAAAAATCGGAAAAAAATCGGAAAAAAATCGGAAAAAAATCGGAAAAATCGGAAAAAAAAAATCGGAAAAAATCGGAAAAAATCGGAAAAAAAATCGGAAAAAATCGGAAAAAATCGAAAAAATCGGAAAAAAATCGGAAAAATCGGGAAAAATCGGGAAAAAAATCGGAGAAAATCGGAAAAAAAATTCGGAAAAAATCGGGAAAAATCGGGAAAAAAAAAAATCGGGAAAAAATCGGAGAAAATCGGGAAAAATCGGAAAAAAATCGGAAAAAAAAAAAAATCGGAAAAAATCGGAAAAAAAATCGGAAAAAATCGGAAAAAATCGGGAAAAAATCGGAAAAAATCGGGAAAAATCGGAAAAAATCGGGAAAAATCGGAAAAAAATCGGGAAAAAAAAAAAATCGGAAAAATCGGAAAAAAAATCGGAAAAAATCGGAAAAAATCGGAAAAAAATCGGAAAAAATCGGGAAAAAATCGGAAAAAATCGGAAAAAATCGGGAAAAATCGGAAAAAAATCGGAAAAAAAAAAATCGGAAAAAAATCGGAAAAATCGGAAAAAAAATCGGAAAAAATCGGAAAAAATCGGAAAAAAAATCGGAAAAAATCGGAAAAAATCGGAAAAAAATCGGAAAAAATCGGGAAAAAATCGGAAAAAAATCGGAAAAAAAAAAAAATCGGAAAAAAATCGGAAAAAATCGGGGAAAAAATCGGGAAAAATCGGAAAAAAAATCGGAAAAAATCGGAAAAAATCGGAAAAAAAAAAAATCGGAAAAAATCGGGAAAAATCGGAAAAAAAATCGGAAAAAAAAAAAAATCGGAAAAAATCGGAAAAAATCGGAAAAATCGGAAAAAATCGGAAAAAAATCGGAAAAAAATCGGAAAAATCGGAAAAAAAATCGGAAAAAATCGGAAAAAATCGGAAAAAAATCGGAAAAAAATCGGAAAAAATCGGGAAAAAAATCGGAAAAAATCGGGAAAAAATCGGGAAAAAATCGGAAAAAATCGAAAAAAATCGGAAAAAATCGGAAAAAATCGGAAAAAATCGGGAAAAAATCGGAAAAAATCGGAAAAAATCGGAAAAAATCGGAAAAAATCGGAAAAAAATCGGAAAAAATCGGAAAAAAATCGGAAAAAAATCGGAAAAAAATCGGAAAAAATCGGAAAAAAAAAAAAATCGGAAAAAAAAAAAATCGGAAAAAATCGGAAAAAATCGGAAAAAAATCGGAAAAAATCGGGAAAAAATCGGGAAAAAAATCGGAGAAAATCGGGAAAAATCGGAAAAAAATCGGAGAAAATCGGAAAAAAAATCGGAAAAAATCGGGAAAAATCGGAAAAAAAAATCGGAAAAAATCGGAAAAAATCGGAAAAAAAATCGGAAAAAAATCGGAAAAAAAAAAAATCGGAAAAAAAAAAAAAAATCGGAAAAAATCGGAGAAAAAATCGGAAAAAATCGGAAAAATCGGAAAAAAATCGGAAAAAAATCGGAAAAAATCGGAAAAAAATCGGAAAAAATCGGAAAAAAAAAATCGGAAAAAATCGGAAAAAAATCGGAAAAAATCGGAAAAAATCGGGAAAAATCGGAAAAAAATCGGAAAAAATCGGAAAAAATCGGGAAAAAAATCGGAAAAAATCGGGAAAAATCGGAAAAAAATCGGAAAAAAATCGGAAAAAATCGGAAAAAAAATCGGAAAAAATCGGAAAAAATCGGAAAAAATCGGAAAAAATCGGAGAAAAATCGGAAAAAAATCGGAAAAAAATCGGAAAAAAATCGGAGAAAATCGGAAAAAAAATTCGGAAAAAATCGGAAAAAATCGGAAAAAAATCGGAAAAAATCGGGAAAAAATCGGGAAAAAAATCGGAAAAAATCGGAAAAAATCGGAAAAAAATCGGAAAAAATCGGAAAAAAAAAAATCGGAAAAAATCGGAAAAAATCGGGAAAAAATCGGAAAAAATCGGAAAAAATCGGAAAAAATCGGAAAAAAATCGGAAAAAATCGGAAAAAAAAAATCGGAAAAAATCGGAAAAAAAAATCGGAAAAAATCGGAAAAAAATCGGAAAAAAATCGGAAAAAAATCGGAAAAAAAATCGGAAAAAATCGGAAAAAAAATCGGAAAAAATCGGAAAAAATCGGAAAAAAATCGGAAAAAATCGGGAAAAAATCGGGAAAAAAATCGGAAAAAATCGGAAAAAAAAAAAATCGGAAAAAATCGGAAAAAAAATCGGAAAAAAAAATCGGAAAAAATCGGAAAAAAAAAATCGGAAAAAATCGGAAAAAAAATCGGAAAAAATCGGAAAAAATCGGAAAAAAAATCGGAAAAAATCGGGAAAAAATCGGGAAAAAATCGGAAAAAATCGGGAAAAATCGGAAAAAAATCGGAAAAAAATCGGAAAAAATCGGAAAAATCGGAAAAAAATCGGGGAAAAAAATCGGAAAAAAAAAATCGGAAAAAATCGGAAAAAATCGGAAAAAAATCGGAAAAAAAATCGGAAAAAATCGGAAAAAAATCGGAAAAAAATCGGGAAAAAAAAAAAATCGGAAAAAATCGGAAAAATCGGAAAAAAATCGGAAAAAAATCGGAAAAAAATCGGAAAAAATCGGGAAAAAAAAATCGGAAAAAAATCGGAAAAAATCGGAAAAAATCGGAAAAATCGGAAAAAAATCGGGAAAAAATCGGAAAAAAATCGGAAAAAAAAATCGGAAAAAATCGGAAAAAAAAAAATCGGAAAAAAATCGGAAAAATCGGAAAAAAAATCGGAAAAAATCGGAAAAAATCGGAAAAAAATCGGAAAAAATCGGGAAAAAATCGGGAAAAAAATCGGAGAAAATCGGGAAAAATCGGAAAAAAATCGGAAAAATCGGAAAAAAAATCGGAAAAAATCGGAAAAAATCGGGAAAAAATCGGAAAAAATCGGAAAAAATCGGGAAAAAAAATCGGAAAAAAATCGGGAAAAAATCGGAGAAAAAAAAAAAATCGGAAAAAAATCGGAAAAAAATCGGAAAAAAATCGGAAAAAAAATTCGGAAAAAAATCGGAAAAAAATCGGAAAAAATCGGAAAAAAAATCGGAAAAAATCGGAAAAAATCGGAAAAAAATCGGAAAAAATCGGAAAAAATCGGAAAAAAAATCGGAAAAAATCGGGAAAAATCGGAAAAAAATCGGAAAAAATCGGAAAAAAATCGGAAAAAAAATCGGAAAAAAATCGGAAAAAATCGGAAAAAAATCGGAAAAAATCGGAAAAAAAATCGGAAAAAATCGGAAAAAATCGGAAAAAATCGGAAAAAAAATCGGAAAAAATCGGAAAAAATCGGAAAAAATCGGAAAAAAAAAATCGGAAAAAAATCGGAAAAAAATCGGAAAAAATCGGAAAAAATCGGGAAAAAAATCGGAAAAAATCGGGAAAAAATCGGGAAAAAATCGGAGAAAATCGGGAAAAAATCGGAAAAAAATCGGGAAAAAAAAAATCGGGAAAAAAATCGGAGAAAATCGGGAAAAAAAAAAATCGGAAAAAATCGGAAAAAAATCGGAAAAAAATCGGAAAAAAAAAAATCGGAAAAAATCGGAAAAATCGGAAAAAAATCGGAAAAAAATCGGAAAAAAAATCGGAAAAAAAATCGGAAAAAATCGGAAAAAATCGGAAAAAAATCGGAAAAAAAAATCGGAAAAAATCGGAAAAAAAATCGGAAAAAATCGGGAAAAAATCGGAAAAAAAATCGGAAAAAATCGGGAAAAAAATCGGAAAAAAATCGGAAAAAAATCGGAAAAAAAAAATCGGAAAAAAATCGGAAAAAAATCGGAAAAAATCGGAAAAAATCGGGAAAAAAATCGGAAAAAATCGGAAAAAAATCGGAAAAAAATCGGAAAAAAAAAAATCGGAAAAAATCGGAAAAAATCGGAAAAAATCGGAAAAAAATCGGAAAAAATCGGGAAAAAAAAATCGGAAAAAAAATCGGAAAAAATCGGGAAAAAAATCGGAAAAAAAAAAAAATCGGAGAAAAAATCGGAAAAAAAATCGGAAAAAATCGGAAAAAATCGGAAAAAAATCGGAAAAAATCGGAAAAAATCGGAAAAAAAAAAAATCGGAAAAAAATCGGAAAAAAAATCGGAAAAAAAAAAATCGGAAAAAATCGGAAAAAATCGGGAAAAAATCGGAAAAAATCGGAAAAAATCGGGAAAAAAAAAATCGGAAAAAATCGGAAAAAAAAAAATCGGAAAAATCGGGAAAAATCGGAAAAAAAAAAAATCGGAAAAAATCGGAAAAAATCGGAAAAAAAAAAAATCGGAAAAAAAATCGGAAAAAAAAAAAATCGGAAAAAAAAAAAAATCGGAAAAAATCGGGAAAAAATCGGAAAAAAAATCGGAAAAAATCGGAAAAAAAAAAATCGGGAAAAAATCGGAAAAAATCGGGAAAAATCGGGAAAAAATCGGGAAAAAAATCGGAGAAAATCGGAAAAAAAATCGGAAAAAATCGGAAAAAAATCGGGAAAAAATCGGGAAAAAAATCGGAGAAAATCGGGAAAAATCGGAAAAAAATCGGGAAAAAAATCGGAAAAAAAATCGGAAAAAAAAAATCGGAAAAAAATCGGAAAAAATCGGAAAAAAAATCGGAAAAAATCGGGAAAAAAATCGGAAAAAAAAAAAAAAAATCGGAAAAAATCGGGAAAAATCGGAAAAAAAATCGGAAAAAATCGGAAAAAAAAATCGGAAAAAAATCGGAAAAAATCGGAAAAAAAAAAAAATCGGAAAAAATCGGAAAAAAATCGGAAAAAATCGGAAAAAAATCGGAAAAAAATCGGAAAAAAAAAAATCGGAAAAAATCGGAAAAAATCGGAAAAAAAATTCGGAAAAAATCGGAAAAAATCGGAAAAAATCGGAAAAAATCGGAAAAAAAATCGGGAAAAAATCGGAAAAAAATCGGGAAAAAAATCGGAAAAAAATCGGAAAAAATCGGAAAAAAAATCGGAAAAAATCGGAAAAAATCGGAAAAAAAATCGGAAAAAATCGGAAAAAATCGGAAAAAAAATCGGAAAAAATCGGAAAAAATCGGAAAAAAAAAAATCGGAAAAAATCGGGAAAAAATCGGAAAAAAAAAAAATCGGAAAAAAAAAAAAATCGGAAAAAAATCGGAAAAAAATCGGAGAAAAAATCGGAAAAAAATCGGAAAAAAATCGGAAAAAAATCGGAAAAAATCGGAAAAAATCGGAAAAAATCGGAAAAAAATCGGAAAAAAATCGGAAAAAAATCGGAAAAAATCGGAAAAAATCGGAAAAAATCGGAAAAAAATCGGAAAAAAAAATCGGAAAAAATCGGAAAAAAATCGGAAAAAATCGGAAAAAATCGGGAAAAAATCGGAAAAAATCGGAAAAAAATCGGAAAAAAATCGGAAAAAATCGGAAAAAAAATCGGAAAAAAATCGGAAAAAATCGGAAAAAAAAAAAATCGGAAAAAATCGGGAAAAATCGGAAAAAAAATCGGAAAAAAAATCGGAAAAAATCGGAAAAAAAAAATCGGAAAAAATCGGGAAAAAATCGGAGAAAATCGGGAAAAATCGGAAAAAAATCGGGAAAAAAATCGGAGAAAATCGGAAAAAAATCGGAAAAAATCGGAAAAAATCGGAAAAAATCGGAAAAAAAAAATCGGAAAAAATCGGGAAAAAAATCGGAAAAAATCGGGAAAAATCGGAAAAAATCGGAAAAAAATCGGAAAAAATCGGAAAAAAAATCGGAAAAAATCGGAAAAAATCGGAAAAAAAAAATCGGAAAAAAATCGGAAAAAATCGGAAAAAAATCGGAAAAAATCGGAAAAAATCGGAAAAAAATCGGAAAAAAAAATCGGAAAAAAATCGGAAAAAATCGGAAAAAAAATCGGAAAAAATCGGGAAAAAAATCGGAAAAAATCGGAAAAAATCGGAAAAAATCGGAAAAAATCGGAAAAAAATCGGAAAAAAAAAAAATCGGAAAAAATCGGAAAAAATCGGAAAAAAATCGGGAAAAAATCGGAAAAAAAAATCGGAAAAAAATCGGAAAAAAATCGGAGAAAATCGGAAAAAAAATCGGAAAAAATCGGAAAAAATCGGAAAAAAATCGGAAAAAATCGGGAAAAAATCGGGAAAAAAATCGGAGAAAATCGGGAAAAATCGGGAAAAAAATCGGAGAAAAAAAAAAAATCGGAAAAAATCGGAAAAAAAATCGGAAAAAAAAATCGGAAAAAATCGGAAAAAATCGGAAAAAAAAAAAATCGGAAAAAATCGGAAAAAATCGGAAAAAATCGGAAAAAAATCGGAAAAAATCGGAAAAAATCGGAAAAAAAAAAAAATCGGAAAAAATCGGAAAAAAATCGGAAAAAATCGGGAAAAAAATCGGAAAAAATCGGGAAAAAATCGGAAAAAATCGGAAAAAATCGGAAAAATCGGGAAAAAATCGGAAAAAATCGGAAAAAAAAAAATCGGAAAAAAATCGGAAAAATCGGAAAAAAATCGAAAAATCGGAAAAAAATCGGGAAAAAAATCGGAAAAAAATCGGAAAAAATCGGAAAAAAAAAAAAATCGGAAAAAAATCGGAAAAAAAATCGGAGAAAATCGGAAAAAAAATCGGAAAAAATCGGAAAAAATCGGGAAAAAAATCGGAAAAAATCGGGAAAAAATCGGGAAAAAAATCGGAGAAAATCGGGAAAAATCGGGAAAAAAATCGGAAAAAATCGGAAAAAAAATCGGAAAAAATCGGAAAAAAAAAAATCGGAAAAAATCGGAAAAAAATCGGAAAAAAATCGGAAAAAATCGGAAAAAAATCGGAAAAAAATCGGAAAAAAATCGGAAAAAATCGGAAAAAAAAAATCGGAAAAAAAAAAATCGGAAAAAAATCGGGAAAAAAATCGGAAAAAATCGGAAAAAAAATCGGAAAAAAATCGGAAAAAATCGGAAAAAAATCGGAAAAAAAAATCGGAAAAAAATCGGAAAAAATCGGAAAAAATCGGAAAAAAATCGGAAAAAAAATCGGAAAAAATCGGAAAAAAATCGGAAAAAAAAAAATCGGAAAAAATCGGGAAAAATCGGAAAAAAAATCGGAAAAAATCGGAAAAAATCGGAAAAAAAATCGGAAAAAATCGGAAAAAATCGGAAAAAAAATCGGAAAAAATCGGGAAAAAATCGGGAAAAAAATCGGAGAAAATCGGGAAAAATCGGAAAAAAATCGGGAAAAAAATCGGAGAAAATCGGGAAAAATCGGAAAAAAAATCGGAAAAAATCGGAAAAAATCGGAAAAAAAAAAATCGGAAAAAAAAAAAATCGGAAAAAAAAATCGGAAAAAATCGGAAAAAATCGGAAAAAAATCGGAAAAAATCGGGAAAAAATCGGAAAAATCGGGAAAAAAATCGGAAAAAATCGGGAAAAAATCGGAAAAAATCGGAGAAAATCGGGAAAAATCGGGAAAAAATCGGGAAAAAAATCGGAAAAAATCGGGAAAAAAATCGGAAAAAAAAAAAAATCGGAAAAAATCGGGAAAAAAAAAAATCGGAAAAAATCGGGAAAAAATCGGAAAAAAAATCGGAAAAAAATCGGAAAAAATCGGAAAAAAAAAAAATCGGAAAAAATCGGAAAAAATCGGAAAAAAATCGGAAAAAATCGGGAAAAAATCGGGAAAAAAATCGGAGAAAAAATCGGGAAAAATCGGAAAAAATCGGAAAAAAATCGGAAAAAATCGGAAAAAAAATCGGAAAAAAATCGGAAAAAAATCGGAAAAAAAAAATCGGAAAAAAATCGGAAAAAAATCGGAAAAAAATCGGAAAAAATCGGAAAAAAATCGGAAAAAAATCGGAAAAAAATCGGAAAAAATCGGAAAAAAAATCGGAAAAAATCGGAAAAAATCGGAAAAAAATCGGAAAAAAAATCGGAAAAAATCGGAAAAAAATCGGAAAAAATCGGAAAAAATCGGAAAAAAAAAAATCGGGAAAAAATCGGAGAAAAATCGGAAAAAAAAAAATCGGAAAAAATCGGAAAAAATCGGAAAAAAAATCGGAAAAAAAAAATCGGAAAAAATCGGAAAAAAAAAAAATCGGAAAAAAAATCGGAAAAAAAATCGGAAAAAAATCGGAAAAAATCGGAAAAAATCGGAAAAAAATCGGAAAAAAATCGGAAAAAATCGGAAAAATCGGAAAAAAATCGGAAAAAAATCGGAAAAAAATCGGAAAAAATCGGAAAAAAATCGGGAAAAAATCGGGAAAAAAATCGGAGAAAATCGGGAAAAATCGGAAAAAATCGGGAAAAAAAAAATCGGAAAAAATCGGAAAAAATCGGAAAAAAAAAAATCGGAAAAAAATCGGAAAAAAATCGGAAAAAAATCGGAAAAAAAAATCGGAAAAAAAAAAAATCGGAAAAAAATCGGAAAAAATCGGAAAAAAAAAATCGGAAAAAATCGGAAAAAAATCGGAAAAAAATCGGAAAAAATCGGAAAAAAAATCGGAAAAAAATCGGAAAAAAAAAAAAATCGGAAAAAATCGGAAAAAATCGGAAAAAAATCGGGAAAAAAATCGGAAAAAATCGGAAAAAAATCGGAAAAAAATCGGAAAAAAAAAAAAAAAATCGGAAAAAAAAATCGGAAAAAAAATCGGAAAAAAATCGGAAAAAATCGGAAAAAATCGGGAAAAAAATCGGAAAAAAATCGGAAAAATCGGGAAAAAATCGGAAAAAAATCGGAAAAAAAAAAATCGGAAAAAAAATCGGAAAAAATCGGGAAAAATCGGAAAAAAATCGGAAAAAATCGGAAAAAATCGGAAAAAAAATCGGAAAAAATCGGAAAAAATCGGAAAAAAATCGGAAAAAAAAAATCGGAAAAAATCGGGAAAAAATCGGAAAAAATCGGAAAAATCGGAAAAAAATCGGAAAAAATCGGAAAAAAAAAAATCGGAAAAAAATCGGAAAAAAAAAATCGGAAAAAAAATCGGAAAAAATCGGAAAAAATCGGAAAAAAATCGGAAAAAAAAAATCGGAAAAAAATCGGAAAAAAAAAATCGGAAAAAAAATCGGAAAAAAATCGGAAAAAATCGGAAAAAATCGGGAAAAAAATCGGAAAAATCGGGAAAAATCGGGAAAAAATCGGGAAAAAAATCGGAAAAAATCGGAAAAATCGGGAAAAAAAAAAATCGGAAAAAAATCGGGAAAAAATCGGAAAAAAATCGGAGAAAATCGGGAAAAATCGGAAAAAAATCGGGAAAAAAATCGGAGAAAATCGGAAAAAAAATTCGGAAAAAATCGGAAAAAATCGGAAAATAAATCGGAAAAAATCGGGAAAAAATCGGGAAAAAAATCGGAGAAAATCGGGAAAAATCGGAAAAAAAATCGGAAAAAAATCGGAAAAAAAATCGGAAAAAATCGGAAAAAATCGGAAAAAAAATCGGAAAAAATCGGAAAAAATCGGAAAAAAAAAAAATCGGAAAAAAAAAAATCGGAAAAAAAAAAAATCGGAAAAAATCGGAAAAAATCGGAAAAAAATCGGAAAAAAAATCGGAAAAAATCGGAAAAAATCGGAAAAAATCGGAAAAAAAAAATCGGAAAAAATCGGAAAAAATCGGAAAAAAAAAAATCGGAAAAAAATCGGAAAAAAAAAATCGGAAAAAATCGGAAAAAAAAAAAATCGGAAAAAATCGGAAAAAATCGGGAAAAAAATCGGAAAAAATCGGAAAAAATCGGAAAAAAATCGGAAAAAATCGGAAAAAAATCGGAAAAAAATCGGAAAAAATCGGAAAAAAAATCGGAAAAAATCGGAAAAAATCGGGAAAAAAATCGGGGAAAAAATCGGAGAAAATCGGGAAAAATCGGAAAAAAATCGGAAAAAAATCGGAAAAAATCGGAAAAAATCGGAAAAAATCGGAAAAAATCGGAAAAATCGGGAAAAATCGGAAAAAAATCGGAAAAAAATCGGAGAAAATCGGAAAAAATCGGAAAAAAATCGGAAAAAATCGGGAAAAAAATCGGAAAAAAATCGGAAAAATCGGAAAAAAAATCGGAAAAAATCGGAAAAAATCGGAAAAAAAATCGGAAAAAATCGGAAAAAATCGGAAAAAAATCGGAAAAAAATCGGAAAAAAATCGGAAAAAAATCGGAAAAAAATCGGGAAAAATCGGAAAAAATCGGAAAAAAATCGGGAAAAAAATCGGAAAAAAATCGGGAAAAATCGGAAAAAATCGGGAAAAAAATCGGAAAAAATCGGAAAAATCGGGAAAAATCGGGAAAAAATCGGGAAAAAAATCGGAGAAAATCGGGAAAAATCGGAAAAAAATCGGAAAAAATCGGGAAAAAAATCGGGAAAAAAATCGGAGAAAATCGGGAAAAATCGGAAAAAAATCGGGAAAAAAATCGGAGAAAATCGGAAAAAAAATTCGGAAAAAATCGGAAAAAATCGGAAAAAAATCGGAAAAAATCGGAAAAAATCGGGAAAAAAATCGGAAAAAAAAAATCGGAAAAAAATCGGAAAAAATCGGAAAAAAAAAAATCGGAAAAAATCGGGAAAAATCGGGAAAAAATCGGAAAAAATCGGAAAAATCGGAAAAAAATCGGAAAAAATCGGAAAAAATCGGAAAAAAATCGGAAAAAAATCGGAAAAAAAATCGGAAAAAAATCGGAAAAAAATCGGAAAAAAAAAAATCGGAAAAAATCGGAAAAAATCGGAAAAAATCGGAAAAAATCGGAAAAAATCGGAAAAAAATCGGAAAAAATCGGAAAAAATCGGAAAAAAATCGGAAAAAAATCGGGAAAAAAAAAAAAATCGGAAAAAATCGGAAAAAAAATCGGAAAAAATCGGGAAAAATCGGAAAAAAAATCGGAAAAAATCGGAAAAAATCGGAAAAAAATCGGAAAAAATCGGAAAAAATCGGAAAAAAAAAAAAAAAATCGGAAAAAAAAAAATCGGAAAAAAATCGGAAAAAAATCGGAAAAAATCGGAAAAAAATCGGAAAAAAAAAATCGGAAAAAAATCGGAAAAAATCGGAAAAAAAATCGGAAAAAAATCGGGAATAAATCGGGAAAAAATCGGAAAAAAATCGGAAAAAATCGGAAAAAAAATCGGAAAAAATCGGGAAAAAAATCGGAAAAAATCGGAAAAAAAATGGGAAAAAATCGGAAAAAAATCGGAAAAAATCGGGAAAAAATCGGAAAAAATCGGAAAAAATCGGAAAAAAATCGGGAAAAAAATCGGAAAAAAATCGGAAAAAAAATCGGAAAAAATCGGAAAAAAATCGGAAAAAAAAAATCGGAAAAAAATCGGAAAAAAAAAAATCGGAAAAAAATCGGAAAAAAAAATCGGGAAAAATCGGGAAAAAAATCGGAGAAAATCGGAAAAAAAATCGGAAAAAATCGGGAAAAATCGGGAAAAAATCGGGAAAAAATCGGAGAAAATCGGGAAAAATCGGAAAAAAATCGGGAAAAAAATCGGAAAAAAAAAAAAATCGGAAAAAATCGGAAAAAATCGGAAAAAATCGGGAAAAAATCGGAAAAATCGGGAAAAATCGGAAAAAAATCGGAAAAAAATCGGAAAAAAATCGGAAAAAAAAAAAAAATCGGAAAAAAAAAATCGGAAAAAATTGGAAAAAAATCGGAAAAAATCGGAAAAAATCGGAAAAAAATCGGAAAAAAATCGGAAAAAAATCGGAAAAAAATCGGAAAAAAATCGGAAAAAATCGGAAAAAAAATCGGAAAAAATCGGAAAAAATCGGAAAAAAAATCGGAAAAAATCGGAAAAAATCGGAAAAAAATCGGAAAAAAATCGGAAAAAATCGGAAAAAAAATCGGAAAAAATCGGAAAAAAAAAAATCGGAAAAAAAAAAATCGGGAAAAATCGGGAAAAAATCGGAAAAAAATCGGGAAAAAATCGGAGAAAATCGGGAAAAATCGGAAAAAAATCGGGAAAAAAATCGGAGAAAATCGGAAAAATCGGAAAAAATCGGAAAAAAATCGGAAAAAAAAATCGGGAAAAAAATCGGAAAAAAATCGGGAAAAATCGGAAAAAAATCGAAAAAAATCGGAAAAAAAATCGGAAAAAAAATCGGAAAAAATCGGAAAAAATCGGAAAAAAATCGGAAAAAATCGGAAAAAAATCGGAAAAAAAAAAATCGGAAAAAATCGGGAAAAAAAAAAATCGGAAAAAAAATCGGAAAAAATCGGAAAAAAAATCGGAAAAAATCGGAAAAAATCGGGAAAAAAAAATCGGAAAAAATCGGAAAAAATCGGGAAAAAAATCGGAAAAAAAAAAAATCGGAAAAAATCGGAAAAAATCGGAAAAAAAATCGGAAAAAATCGGAAAAAATCGGAAAAAAATCGGAAAAAATCGGGAAAAAATCGGAAAAAAATCGGAAAAAAATCGGGAAAAATCGGAAAAAAATCGGAAAAAATCGGAAAAAAAATCGGAAAAAAAATCGGAAAAAATCGGAAAAAATCGGAAAAAATCGGGAAAAATCGGAAAAAAATCGGAAAAAAAATCGGAAAAAATCGGGAAAAAAATCGGAAAAAATCGGGAAAAAATCGGAAAAAAATCGGAAAAAATCGGGAAAAATCGGGAAAAAATCGGAAAAAATCGGAAAAAAAAAATCGGGAAAAATCGGAAAAAATCGGAAAAAATCGGAAAAAATCGGGAAAAAAATCGGAAAAAATCGGGAAAAAATCGGAAAAAAAAAAATCGGAAAAAAATCGAAAAAAATCGGAAAAAAAATCGGAAAAAATCGGAAAAAATCGGAAAAAAAAATCGGAAAAAAAATCGGGAAAAAATCGGAAAAAATCGGAAAAAAAAATCGGAAAAAAAATCGGAAAAAAATCGGAAAAAAAATCGGAAAAAAAATCGGAAAAAATCGGAAAAAATCGGAAAAAATCGGAAAAAAATCGGGAAAAAAATCGGAGAAAATCGGGAAAAATCGGAAAAAATCGGAAAAAAATCGGAGAAAATCGGAAAAAAAAAAAATCGGAAAAAATCGGGAAAAAATCGGAAAAAAATCGGAAAAAAATCGGAAAAAATCGGAAAAAAAAAAAATCGGAAAAAATCGGAAAAAAAATCGGAAAAAAAAAAATCGGAAAAAAAAAAAATCGGAAAAAATCGGGAAAAAATCGGAAAAAAATCGGAAAAAATCGGAAAAAAATCGGAAAAAATCGGAAAAAATCGGAAAAAAAATCGGAAAAAATCGGAAAAAATCGGAAAAAAATCGGAAAAAATCGGGAAAAAATCGGAAAAAAATCGGAAAAAATCGGAAAAAAAATCGGAAAAAAATCCGAAAAAAAAAAAAATCGGAAAAAATCGGAAAAAAAAAATCGGAAAAAATCGGAAAAAAAAAATCGGAAAAAAATCGGAAAAAATCGGAAAAAAATCGGAAAAATCGGAAAAAAATCGGAAAAAAATCGGAAAAAATCGGAAAAAAAAAAATCGGAAAAAATCGGAAAAAATCGGGAAAAAAAAAAAATCGGAAAAAATCGGGAAAAAAAAAAATCGGAAAAAATCGGAAAAAATCGGAAAAAATCGGAAAAAAAAAAATCGGAAAAAAATCGGAAAAAATCGGGAAAAAAATCGGAAAAAATCGGAAAAAAATCGGGAAAAAATCGGAAAAAAATCGGAGAAAATCGGGAAAAAAAATCGGAAAAAAATCGGAAAAAAATCGGAAAAAATCGGAAAAAAAATCGGAAAAAATCGGAAAAAATCGGAAAAAAAAATCGGAAAAAATCGGAAAAAAATCGGAAAAAAAATCGGAAAAAATCGGGAAAAAAATCGGAAAAAAATCGGAAAAAAAATCGGAAAAAAAATCGGAAAAAATCGGAAAAAAATCGGGAAAAAATCGGAAAAAAAAAAATCGGAAAAAAATCGGAAAAAAAAATCGGAAAAAAATCGGGAAAAAATCGGAAAAATCGGAAAAAATCGGAAAAAAAAAAATCGGGAAAAAAATCGGAGAAAATCGGAAAAAAAATTCGGAAAAAATCGGAAAAAATCGGAAAAAAATCGGAAAAAATCGGGAAAAAATCGGGAAAAAAATCGGAAAAAATCGGGAAAAAAATCGAAAAAAATCGGAAAAAATCGGAAAAAAAATCGGAAAAAATCGGAAAAAATCGGAAAAAAATCGGAAAAAATCGGAAAAAATCGGAAAAAAAATCGGAAAAAATCGGAAAAAATCGGAAAAAATCGGAAAAAATCGGAAAAAATCGGAAAAAATCGGAAAAAAATCGGAAAAAAATCGGAAAAAATCGGAAAAAATCGGAAAAAAATCGGAAAAAAATCGGAAAAAATCGGGAAAAAATCGGAAAAAAAATCGGAAAAAATCGGGAAAAATCGGGAAAAAATCGGGAAAAAATCGGAAAAAATCGGAAAAAAAATCGGAAAAATCGGAAAAAAATCGGAAAAAAATCGGGAAAAAATCGGGAAAAATCGGAAAAAATCGGAAAAAAATCGGAAAAAAAAAAAAATCGGAAAAAATCGGAAAAAAATTCGGAAAAAATCGGAAAAAATCGGAAAATAAATCGGAAAAAATCGGGAAAAAATCGGAAAAAAATCGGAGAAAATCGGGAAAAAAATCGGAAAAAAAAAAAAATCGGAAAAAAAATCGGAAAAAAAAAAAAATCGGAAAAAATCGGAAAAAAATCGGAAAAAAAAAAATCGGAAAAAATCGGAAAAAATCGGGAAAAAAATCGGAAAAAAAAAAAAATCGGAAAAAAATCGGAAAAAAAATCGGAAAAAAAATCGGAAAAAAATCGGAAAAAAATCGGAAAAAAAATCGGAAAAAAATCGGAAAAAATCGGAAAAAATCGGAAAAAAATCGGAAAAAAATCGGGAAAAATCGGAAAAAAATCGGAAAAAATCGGAAAAAAATCGGAAAAAAATCGGAAAAAATCGGGAAAAAATCGGAAAAAATCGGAAAAATCGGAAAAAAATCGGGAAAAAAATCGGAAAAAAAAATCGGAAAAAAATCGGAAAAAATCGGGAAAAAATCGGGAAAAAATCGGAAAAAATCGGGAAAAATCGGGAAAATAATCGGGAAAAAAATCGGAGAAAATCGGGAAAAATCGGGAAAAATCGGAAAAAAATCGGGAAAAAATCGGGAAAAAAATCGGAGAAAATCGGGAAAAATCGGAAAAAAATCGGAAAAAAATCGGAAAAAATCGGAAAAAAAAAAATCGGAAAAAAATCGGAAAAAATCGGAAAAAAATCGGAAAAAAAAAAATCGGAAAAAATCGGAAAAAAAAAAAAAAAAAATCGGAAAAAATCGGGAAAAATCGGAAAAAAAATCGGAGAAAAAAATCGGAAAAAAAAAAAATCGGAAAAAATCGGAAAAAAAATCGGAAAAAAATCGGGGAAAAAAATCGGAAAAAATCGGAAAAATCGGAAAAAAATCGGAAAAAAATCGGAAAAAAATCGGAAAAAATCGGAAAAAAATCGGAAAAAATCGGAAAAAAAAAAAAATCGGAAAAAATCGGAAAAATCGGAAAAAAAATCGGAAAAAATCGGAAAAAATCGGAAAAAAATCGGAAAAAATCGGGAAAAAATCGGGAAAAAAATCGGAGAAAATCGGGAAAAATCGGGAAAAAAATCGGAAAAAATCGGAAAAAAAATCGGAAAAAATCGGGAAAAATCGGAAAAAAAATCGGAAAAAATCGGAAAAAAAAAATCGGAAAAAAAATCGGAAAAAATCGGAAAAAAAATCGGAAAAAAAAAAATCGGAAAAAATCGGGAAAAAATCGGAAAAAAAAATCGGAAAAAATCGGAAAAAAATCGGAAAAAAATCGGAAAAAAAAATCGGAAAAAAAAAAATCGGAAAAAATCGGAAAAAAATCGGAAAAAAAAATCGGAAAAAATCGGAAAAAAATCGGGAAAAAAAAAAATCGGAAAAAAATCGGAAAAAATCGGAAAAAAATCGGGAAAAAATCGGAAAAAAATCGGAAAAAATCGGAAAAAAATCGGAAAAAATCGGGAAAAAAATCGGAAAAAATCGGAAAAAAAAATCGGAAAAAAATCGGGAAAAAAATCGGAGAAAATCGGAAAAAAAATTCGGAAAAAATCGGAAAAAATCGGAAAAAAATCGGAAAAAATCGGGAAAAAATCGGGAAAAAAATCGGAGAAAAAAATCGGGAAAAATCGGGAAAAAAATCGGAAAAAATCGGAAAAAAAATCGGAAAAAATCGGAAAAAATCGGAAAAAATCGGAAAAAATCGGAGAAAAAATCGGGAAAAATCGGAAAAAATCGGAAAAAAATCGGAAAAAAAATCGGAAAAAATCGGAAAAAAAAATCGGAAAAAAAAAAATCGGAAAAAATCGGAAAAAAAAATCGGAAAAAATCGGAAAAAATCGGAAAAAAATCGGAAAAAAATCGGAAAAAATCGGGAAAAAAATCGGAAAAAAATCGGAAAAAATCGGAAAAAAAATCGGAAAAAATCGGAAAAAATCGGAAAAAAATCGGAAAAAATCGGAAAAAATCGGAAAAAAATCGGAGAAAAAAATCGGGAAAAATCGGAAAAAATCGGGAAAAAAAAAATCGGAAAAAATCGGGAAAAAATCGGGAAAAAATCGGAAAAAAAAAAAATCGGGAAAAAATCGGGAAAAAAATCGGAGAAAATCGGGAAAAATCGGAAAAAAATCGGGAAAAAAATCGGAGAAAATCGGAAAAAAAAAAAATCGGAAAAAATCGGAAAAAATCGGAAAAAAAATCGGAAAAAATCGGGAAAAAATCGGGAAAAAAATCGGAAAAAATCGGGAAAAATCGGAAAAAAATCGGAAAAAAAAAAAAAAAATCGGAAAAAAATCGGAAAAATCGGAAAAAATCGGGAAAAAATCGGAAAAAATCGGAAAAATCGGGAAAAATCGGGAAAAAATCGGGAAAAAAATCGGAAAAAATCGGAAAAAAATCGGAGAAAATCGGAAAAAAAAAAAAATCGGAAAAAAAAAAATCGGAAAAAAATCGGGAAAAAATCGGAAAAAAAAAAATCGGAAAAAAAATCGGAAAAAATCGGAAAAAAAATCGGAAAAAAATCGGAAAAAATCGGAAAAAAAATCGGAAAAAATCGGAAAAAATCGGAAAAAAAATCGGAAAAAATCGGGAAAAAATCGGGAAAAAATCGGAAAAAATCGGGAAAAATCGGGAAAAAAATCGGAGAAAATCGGAAAAAAAATTCGGAAAAAATCGGGAAAAATCGGAAAAAATCGGGAAAAAAATCGGAAAAATCGGGAAAAATCGGAAAAAAATCGGAAAAAAAAAAATCGGAGAAAAAAAAAAAATCGGAAAAAATCGGAAAAAATCGGAAAAAAATCGGAAAAAATCGGAAAAAAAAAAATCGGAAAAAAAAAATCGGAAAAAAATCGGAAAAAAAATCGGAAAAAAATCGGAAAAAATCGGAAAAAAAAAATCGGAAAAAAAAAAAATCGGAAAAAAATCGGAAAAAAAAAAATCGGAAAAAATCGGAAAAAAAATCGGAAAAAAAAAAATCGGGAAAAAAATCGGAGAAAAAAAAATCGGAAAAAATCGGAAAAAAATCGGAAAAATCGGGAAAAATCGGAAAAATCGGAAAAAAATCGGAAAAAATCGGGAAAAAAATCGGAGAAAATCGGGAAAAATCGGAAAAAAATCGGAAAAAAAATCGGAGAAAATCGGAAAAAAAATTCGGAAAAAATCGGAAAAAATCGGAAAAAAAATCGGAAAAAATCGGGAAAAAATCGGGAAAAAAAAATCGGAGAAAATCGGGAAAAATCGGAAAAAAAAAAATCGGAGAAAATCGGAAAAAAAATCGGAAAAAATCGGAAAAAATCGGAAAAAAATCGGAAAAAATCGGAAAAAAAAATCGGAAAAAAAAAAAATCGGAAAAAATCGGAAAAAATCGGAAAAAATCGGAAAAAAATCGGGAAAAAATCGGAAAAAATCGGAAAAAAAAAAATCGGAAAAAATCGGAAAAAATCGGAAAAAAAATCGGAAAAAATCGGAAAAAATCGGAAAAAAATCGGAAAAAATCGGAAAAAATCGGGAAAAAAATCGGAAAAAAAAAATCGGAAAAAAATCGGAAAAAAAAAAAAATCGGAAAAAATCGGAAAAAATCGGAAAAAAATCGGAAAAAATCGGAAAAAATCGGAAAAAAAATCGGAAAAAATCGGAAAAAATCGGAAAAAATCGGAAAAAAAAAAATCGGAAAAAATCGGGAAAAAATCGGGAAAAAATCGGAGAAAATCGGGAAAAATCGGAAAAAAATCGGAAAAAATCGGAAAAAATCGGAAAAAAAATCGGAAAAAATCGGAAAAAATCGGAAAAAATCGGAAAAAATCGGAAAAAAAATCGGGAAAAAAATCGGGAAAAAATCGGAAAAAAAAAATCGGAAAAAAATCGGAAAAAAATCGGAAAAAAAAAAAATCGGAAAAAATCGGGAAAAAAATCGGAAAAAATCGGAAAAAATCGGAAAAAAAATCGGAAAAAATCGGAAAAAATCGGAAAAAAAATCGGAAAAAATCGGAAAAAATCGGAAAAAAAAAAAATCGGAAAAAATCGGAAAAATCGGAAAAAAATCGGAAAAAATCGGAAAAAAAAAAAAATCGGAAAAAATCGGAAAAAATCGGGAAAAAATCGGAAAAAATCGGAAAAAAATCGGAAAAAATCGGAAAAAAATCGGAAAAAATCGGAAAAAAATCGGAAAAAAATCGGAAAAAAATCGGAAAAAATCGGAAAAAAAATCGGAAAAAATCGGGAAAAATCGGAAAAAAAATCGGAAAAAATCGGAAAAAATCGGAAAAAAAATCGGAAAAAATCGGAAAAAATCGGAAAAAAATCGGAAAAAATCGGAAAAAAATCGGAAAAAATCGGAAAAAATCGGGAAAAAATCGGAAAAAAATCGGAAAAAAAAAAAATCGGGAAAAAATCGGAAAAAAATCGGAAAAAATCGGAAAAAAATCGGAAAAAAAAATCGGAAAAAATCGGAAAAAAATCGGAAAAAAATCGGAAAAAAATAAAATCGGAAAAAAATCGGAAAAAATCGGAAAAAAATCGGAAAAAAAAAAAATCGGAAAAAAATCGGAAAAAAATCGGAAAAAAAATCGGAAAAAAATCGGAAAAAAATCGGAAAAAAAATCGGAAAAAATCGGAAAAAAATCGGAAAAAAATCGGAAAAAAATCGGAAAAAAAAAATCGGAAAAAATCGAAAAAAATCCGGAAAAAATCGGAAAAAAATCGGGAAAAATCGGAAAAAAATCGGAAAAAAAAAAATCGGAAAAAAATCGGAAAAAATCGGGAAAAATCGGAAAAAAAAAATCGGGAAAAAATCGGAAAAAATCGGAAAAAAAAAATCGGGAAAAAATCGGAAAAAAATCGGAAAAAAAAAATCGGAAAAAATCGGAAAAAATCGGAAAAAAATCGGAAAAAATCGGAAAAAAAAAAAATCGGAAAAAAATCGGAAAAAATCGGAAAAAATCGGAAAAAAATCGGAAAAAATCGGAAAAAATCGGAAAAAAATCGGAAAAAATCGGAAAAAATCGGAAAAAAATCGGAAAAAATCGGAAAAAAAAAAAATCGGAAAAAATCGGAAAAAAAATCGGAAAAAATCGGAAAAAAAATCGGAAAAAAATCGGAAAAAATCGGAAAAAATCGGAAAAAAAATCGGAAAAAATCGGGAAAAAATCGGAAAAAAAAAAATCGGAAAAAAATCGGAAAAAATCGGAAAAAAAATCGGAAAAAAATCGGAAAAAATCGGAAAAAAATCGGAAAAAAATCGGAAAAAATCGGAAAAAAAAAAAAATCGGAAAAAATCGGAAAATCGGAAAAAAATCGGAAAAAAAATCGGAAAAAATCGGAAAAAATCGGAAAAAAATCGGAAAAAATCGGAAAAAAAATCGGAAAAAAATCGGAAAAAATCGGAAAAAAAATCGGAAAAAATCGGAAAAAATCGGAAAAAAATCGGAAAAAATCGGGAAAAATCGGAAAAAAAAAATCGGAAAAAATCGGAAAAAAATCGGAAAAAAAAAATCGGAAAAAAATCGGAAAAAAATCGGGAAAAAATCGGAAAAAAATCGGAAAAATCGGGAAAAAAAAAATCGGAAAAAAATCGGAAAAAAATCGGAAAAAAATCGGAAAAAATCGGAAAAAAATCGGAAAAAAAAATCGGAAAAAATCGGAAAAAAATCGGAAAAAAATCGGAAAAAATCGGAAAAAATCGGAAAAAAATCGGAAAAAATCGGAAAAAAATCGGAAAAAAAAAAAAATCGGAAAAAAAATCGGAAAAAAAAAAAATCGGAAAAAATCGGAAAAAATCGGAAAAAATCGGAAAAAAAAATCGGAAAAATCGGAAAAAAATCGGGAAAAAAATCGGAGAAAATCGGAAAAAAAATCGGAAAAAATCGGAAAAAATCGGAAAAAATCGGAAAAAAAAAAAATCGGAAAAAATCGGAAAAAAATCGGAAAAAATCGGAAAAAATCGGAAAAAATCGGAAAAAATCGGAAAAAATCGGAAAAAAATCGGAAAAAATCGGGAAAAAATCGGAAAAAAATCGGAAAAAAAATCGGAAAAAATCGGAAAAAAAATCGGAAAAAATCGGAAAAAATCGGAAAAAAATCGGAAAAAAAATCGGAAAAAATCGGAAAAAAATCGGAAAAAATCGGAAAAAATCGGAAAAAAATCGGAAAAAATCGGAAAAAAAATCGGAAAAAATCGGAAAAAATCGGAAAAAATCGGAAAAAAATCGGAAAAAATCGGAAAAAAATCGGAAAAAAAAAAAATCGGAAAAAAATCGGAAAAAATCGGAAAAAATCGGAAAAAAATCGGAAAAAATCGGAAAAAAATCGGAGAAAATCGGGAAAAATCGGAAAAAAATCGGAAAAAATCGGAAAAAAAAAAAATCGGAAAAAATCGGGAAAAAATCGGAAAAAAAATCGGAAAAAATCGGAAAAAATCGGAAAAAAATCGGAAAAAATCGGAAAAAAATCGGAAAAAATCGGAAAAAAATCGGAAAAAAAATCGGAAAAAAAAAAATCGGAAAAAATCGGAAAAAAAATCGGAAAAAATCGGAAAAAAATCGGAAAAAAATCGGAAAAAAATCGGAAAAAATCGGAAAAAATCGGAAAAAAATCGGAAAAAATCGGAAAAAATCGGAAAAAAATCGGAAAAAATCGGAAAAAAATCGGAAAAAAATCGGAAAAAATCGGAAAAAAAATCGGAAAAAATCGGAAAAAAAATCGGAAAAAATCGGGAAAAAATCGGAAAAAAAATCGGAAAAAATCGGAAAAAATCGGAAAAAAATCGGAAAAAATCGGGAAAAAATCGGAAAAAATCGGAAAAATCGGAAAAAATCGGAAAAAAATCGGGAAAAAAATCGGAGAAAATCGGGAAAAATCGGAAAAAAATCGGAAAAAATCGGGAAAAAAATCGGAAAAAAATCGGAAAAAAATCGGAAAAAATCGGAAAAAAAATCGGAAAAAATCGGAAAAAAATCGGAAAAAAATCGGAAAAAATCGGGAAAAAAATCGGAAAAAATCGGGAAAAATCGGAAAAAAATCGGAAAAAAATCGGAGAAAATCGGAAAAAAAATCGGAAAAAATCGGGAAAAAAATCGGAAAAAAATCGGAAAAATCGGAAAAAAATCGGAAAAAATCGGAAAAAAATCGGAAAAAATCGGAAAAAAAATCGGAAAAAAATCGGAAAAAATCGGAAAAAAATCGGAAAAAATCGGAAAAAAATCGGAAAAAAAATCGGAAAAAAATCGGAAAAAATCGGAAAAAAATCGGGAAAAATCGGAAAAAAAATCGGAAAAAATCGGAAAAAAATCGGGAAAAAATCGGAAAAAAATCGGGAAAAATCGGAAAAAAAATCGGGAAAAAAATCGGAGAAAATCGGGAAAAAAAATTCGGAAAAAAAAAAATCGGGAAAAAATCGGGAAAAAAATCGGAGAAAATCGGGAAAAATCGGAAAAAAATCGGAAAAAATCGGAAAAAAATCGGAAAAAAATCGGAAAAAATCGGAAAAAAAATCGGAAAAAATCGGAAAAAATCGGAAAAAAATCGGAAAAAAAAAATCGGAAAAAAATCGGAAAAAATCGGAAAAAATCGGAAAAAAATCGGAAAAAATCGGAAAAAATCGGAAAAAATCGGAAAAAAATCGGGAAAAAAATCGGAAAAAAATCGGAAAAAATCGGAAAAAATCGGAAAAAAAAATCGGAAAAAATCGGGAAAAATCGGAAAAAAATCGGAAAAAAATCGGAAAAAATCGGGAAAAAAATCGGAAAAAATCGGGAAAAATCGGAAAAAATCGGGAAAAAATCGGAAAAAATCGGAAAAAAAAAAAAATCGGAAAAAATCGGAAAAAAAATCGGAAAAAAAATCGGAAAAAATCGGAAAAAATCGGGAAAAAAATCGGAGAAAATCGGAAAAAAAAATCGGAAAAAAATCGGAAAAAATCGGAAAAAATCGGGAAAAAAAATCGGAAAAAATCGGAAAAAAAAATCGGAAAAAAATCGGAAAAAATCGGAGAAAAAATCGGAAAAAAAAAAAATCGGAAAAAAATCGGAAAAAAATCGGAAAAAAATCGGAAAAAAAAAAAATCGGAAAAAAAAAATCGGAAAAAAATCGGAAAAAATCGGAAAAAAAAAAAAATCGGAAAAAATCGGAAAAAATCGGAAAAAAAAATCGGAAAAAATCGGGAAAAAAATCGGAAAAAATCGGAAAAAAATCGGAAAAAAATCGGAAAAAAATCGGAAAAAAAATCGGAAAAAATCGGAAAAAATCGGGAAAAAAATCGGAAAAAAAAATCGGAAAAAAAATCGGAAAAAAATCGGAAAAAAAATTCGGAAAAAATCGGAAAAAATCGGAAAAAAAATCGGAAAAAATCGGAAAAAATCGGGAAAAAAATCGGAGAAAATCGGGAAAAATCGGAAAAAAATCGGGAAAAAAATCGGAAAAAATCGGAAAAAATCGGAAAAAAAATCGGAAAAAATCGGAAAAAATCGGGAAAAAAATCGGAAAAAAAAAAATCGGGAAAAAAATCGGAAAAAATCGGAAAAAAAATCGGAAAAAATCGGAAAAATCGGAAAAAAAATCGGAAAAAATCGGAAAAAAATCGGAAAAAATCGGAAAAAAATCGGAAAAAATCGGAAAAAATCGGAAAAAAATCGGAAAAAAATCGGAAAAAATCGGAAAAAAAATCGGAAAAAATCGGAAAAAAAATCGGAAAAAATCGGAAAAAATCGGAAAAAATCGGAAAAAAATCGGAAAAAATCGGAAAAAAAAAAAATCGGAAAAAATCGGAAAAAAATCGGAAAAAAAAATCGGGAAAAAATCGGAAAAAAAAAATCGGAAAAAAATCGGAAAAAATCGGAAAAAAAATCGGAAAAAATCGGAAAAAATCGGAAAAAAATCGGAAAAAATCGGGAAAAAAAAAAATCGGAAAAAATCGGGAAAAATCGGAAAAAAAATCGGAAAAAATCGGAAAAAATCGGAAAAAAAATCGGAAAAAATCGGAAAAAATCGGGAAAAAATCGGAAAAAATCGGAAAAAAAAATCGGAAAAAAAAAAAAATCGGAAAAAATCGGAAAAAATCGGAAAAAATCGGAAAAAATCGGAAAAAAATCGGAAAAAATCGGAAAAAATCGGAAAAAAAATCGGAAAAAATCGGAAAAAAATCGGAAAAAATCGGAAAAAAAAAATCGGAAAAAATCGGAAAAAATCGGAAAAAAATCGGAAAAAAAATCGGAAAAATCGGAAAAAAAATCGGAAAAAAATCGGAAAAAATCGGAAAAAAAAAAATCGGAAAAAATCGGAAAAAATCGGAAAAAAAATCGGAAAAAATCGGAAAAAAAATCGGAAAAAAAAAAATCGGAAAAAATCGGGAAAAAAATCGGAAAAAAATCGGAAAAAAAAAAAAATCGGAAAAAAAAATCGGAAAAAATCGGAAAAAAATCGGAAAAAATCGGGGAAAAAATCGGAGAAAATCGGGAAAAATCGGAAAAAAATCGGGAAAAAAATCGGAGAAAATCGGGAAAAATCGGAAAAAATCGGAAAAAATCGGAAAAAATCGGGAAAAATCTGAAAAAAAATCGGGAAAAAAATCGGAAAAAAATCGGAAAAAAATCGGAAAAAAATCGGAAAAAAAATCGGAAAAATCGGAAAAAATCGGAAAAAAATCGGAAAAAAATCGGAAAAAAAATCGGAAAAAATCGGAAAAAATCGGAAAAAATCGGAAAAAATCGGAAAAAATCGGGAAAAAATCGGAAAAAAATCGGAAAAAAAAAAATCGGAAAAAATCGGAAAAAAATCGGAAAAAATCGGAAAAAAAATCGGAAAAAAAAAAATCGGAAAAAAATCGGAAAAAATCGGAAAAAAAATCGGAAAAAATCGGAAAAAATCGGAAAAAAATCGGGAAAAAAAAAAATCGGAAAAAAATCGGAAAAAAATCGGAAAAAAATCGGAAAAAAATCGGAAAAAATCGGAAAAAATCGGAAAAAATCGGAAAAAATCGGAAAAAATCGGAAAAAATCGGAAAAAAATCGGAAAAAATCGGAAAAAATCGGAAAAAATCGGAAAAAATCGGGAAAAAATCGGAAAAAATCGGAGAAAAATCGGGAAAAAAAAATCGGAAAAAAATCGGGAAAAAATCGGAAAAAAATCGGAAAAAATCGGGAAAAAAATCGGAAAAAATCGGGAAAAATCGGGAAAAAATCGGAAAAATCGGGAAAAAAATCGGAAAAAAATCGGAAAAAAATCGGAAAAAATCGGGAAAAAAATCGGAAAAAATCGGGAAAAAAATCGGGAAAAAATCGGAAAAAATCGGGAAAAAATCGGGAAAAAAAAAAAAATCGGAAAAAATCGGAAAAAAAATCGGAAAAAAAAATCGGAAAAAATCGGAAAAAATCGGAAAAAAAAAAATCGGAAAAAATCGGGAAAAATCGGAAAAAAATCGGAAAAAATCGGAAAAAATCGGAAAAAATCGGGAAAAAAATCGGAAAAAATCGGAAAAAAATCGGAAAAAATCGGGAAAAAAAAAAAATCGGAAAAAATCGGAAAAAATCGGAAAAAAATCGGGAAAAAAATCGGAAAAAATCGGAAAAAAATCGGAAAAAATCGGAAAAAAATCGGAAAAAAATCGGAAAAAAAATCGGAAAAAAAAAAATCGGAAAAAATCGGGAAAAAAATCGGAAAAAATCGGAAAAATCGGAAAAAAATCGGAAAAAAAAATCGGAAAAAATCGGAAAAAATCGGAAAAAAATCGGAAAAAATCGGAGAAAAATCGGGAAAAAATCGGAAAAAAATCGGGAAAAAAAAATCGGAAAAAATCGGGAAAAAAATCGGAAAAAAAAAAAATCGGAAAAAAATCGGAAAAAAATCGGAAAAAAATCGGAAAAAATCGGGAAAAATCGGAAAAAAAATCGGAAAAAATCGGAAAAAATCGGAAAAAAAATCGGAAAAAATCGGGAAAAAAATCGGAGAAAAAATCGGAAAAAAAAAAAATCGGGAAAAAATCGGAGAAAATCGGAGAAAATCGGAAAAAAATCGGAAAAAATCGGGAAAAAATCGGGAAAAAAATCGGAAAAATCGGGAAAAATCGGGAAAATAATCGGGAAAAAAATCGGAGAAAATCGGGAAAAAAATCGGGAAAAATCGGAAAAAAATCGGGAAAAAATCGGAAAAAAATCGGAGAAAATCGGAAAAAAATCGGAAAAAAAAAATCGGAAAAAAATCGGAAAAAAATCGGAAAAAATCGGAAAAAAAATCGGAAAAAATCGGAAAAAATCGGAAAAAAATCGGAAAAAATCGGAAAAAATCGGAAAAAAATCGGAAAAAATCGGGAAAAAAAAAATCGGAAAAAAATCGGAAAAAATCGGAAAAAAAATCGGAAAAAATCGGAAAAATCGGAAAAAAATCGGGAAAAAATCGGAAAAAAATCGGAAAAAAAAATCGGAAAAATCGGAAAAAATCGGAAAAAAATCGGAAAAAAAAAAATCGGGAAAAAAATCGGAAAAAATCGGAAAAAATCGGAAAAAAAAAAAATCGGAAAAAATCGGAAAAAATCGGAAAAAAAATCGGAAAAAATCGGAAAAAATCGGAAAAAAAATCGGAAAAAATCGGGAAAAAATCGGAAAAAATCGGAAAAAATCGGGAAAAATCGGAAAAAATCGGAAAAAAAATCGGAAAAAAATCGGAAAAAAAATCGGAAAAAAATCGGAAAAAATCGGAAAAAAATCGGAAAAAAATCGGAAAAAATCGGGAAAAAATCGGAAAAAAAATCGGAAAAAAATCGGAAAAAATCGGAAAAAAAATCGGAAAAAATCGGAAAAAAAAAAAATCGGAAAAAATCGGAAAAAAAAAAAAAATCGGAAAAAATCGGAAAAAATCGGAAAAAAAAAATCGGAAAAAAAAAAATCGGAAAAAAAAAAATCGGAAAAAATCGGAAAAAAAATCGGAAAAAATCGGGAAAAAATCGGAAAAAATCGGAAAAAATCGGAAAAAAATCGGAAAAAAATCGGAAAAAATCGGAAAAAAATCGGAAAAAATCGGAAAAAAATCGGAAAAAAAATCGGAGAAAATCGGGAAAAATCGGAAAAAATCGGAAAAAAAAATCGGAAAAAAATCGGAAAAAATCGGAAAAAAAAAAATCGGGAAAAATCGGAAAAAAATCGGAAAAAAATCGGAAAAATCGGAAAAAAAATCGGAAAAAATCGGAAAAAATCGGAAAAAAATCGGAAAAAATCGGAAAAAATCGGGAAAAAAATCGGAAAAAATCGGAAAAAAAATCGGAAAAAAAATCGGAAAAAATCGGGAAAAAATCGGAAAAAAAAAAATCGGAAAAAAATCGGAAAAAATCGGGAAAAAAAAAATCGGAAAAAAATCGGAAAAAAAAAAAATCGGAAAAAAATCGGAAAAAATCGGAAAAAAAAAAATCGGAAAAAATCGGAAAAAATCGGAAAAAAAATCGGAAAAAATCGGAAAAAATCGGAAAAAAAATCGGAAAAAATCGGGAAAAAATCGGAAAAAAAAATCGGAAAAAAATCGGAAAAAATCGGAGAAAAAAAAAAATCGGAAAAAATCGGGAAAAATCGGGAAAAAAATCGGAGAAAATCGGGAAAAATCGGAAAAAAATCGGAAAAAAAATCGGAAAAAAATCGGAAAAAAAATCGGAAAAAATCGGAAAAAAATCGGAAAAAAAATCGGAAAAAAATCGGAAAAAATCGGGAAAAAAAAAATCGGAAAAAATCGGAAAAAAAAATCGGAAAAAAATCGGGAAAAAATCTGAAAAAAATCGGAAAAAATCGGGAAAAATCGGAAAAAAATCGGGAAAAAATCGGAAAAAAATCGGAAAAAATCGGAAAAAATCGGAAAAAAAATCGGAAAAAATCGGAAAAAATCGGAAAAAAAATCGGAAAAAATCGGAAAAAATCGGAAAAAAATCGGAAAAAAATCGGAAAAAAATCGGAAAAAATCGGAAAAAAATCGGAAAAAAATCGGAAAAAAATCGGAAAAAAAAAAATCGGAAAAAATCGGGAAAAAATCGGAAAAAATCGGAGAAAATCGGGAAAAATCGGGAAAATAATCGGGAAAAAAATCGGAGAAAATCGGGAAAAATCGGGAAAATCGGAAAAAAATCGGAAAAAATCGGAAAAAAATCGGAGAAAATCGGGAAAAAAAAAAAATCGGAAAAAATCGGGAAAAAATCGGAAAAAAAAAAAATCGGAAAAAATCGGGAAAAAAATCGGAAAAAAATCGGAAAAAATCGGAAAAATCGGGAAAAATCGGAAAAAAATCGGAAAAAAATCGGAAAAAATCGGAAAAAATCGGAAAAAAATCGGAAAAAAAAAAATCGGAAAAAAAATCGGAAAAAATCGGAAAAAATCGGAAAAAATCGGGAAAAAATCGGAAAAAATCGGGAAAAAAATCGGAAAAAAATCGGGAAAAAAAAATCGGAAAAAAAATCGGAAAAAAAAAATCGGAAAAAAATCGGAAAAAAAAAATCGGAAAAAAATCGGAAAAAATCGGAAAAAAATCGGGAAAAAAAAAAATCGGAAAAAATCGGAAAAAATCGGAAAAAATCGGAAAAAATCGGGAAAAAATCGGGAAAAAAATCGGAGAAAATCGGGAAAAATCGGAAAAAAATCGGGAAAAAAATCGGAGAAAATCGGAAAAAAAATTCGGAAAAAATCGGAAAAAATCGGAAAAAAATCGGAAAAAATCGGAAAAAAATCGGAAAAAAATCGGAAAAATCGGAAAAAAAATCGGAAAAAAATCGGAAAAAATCGGAAAAAAAATCGGAAAAAAAAAAAATCGGAAAAAAATCGGAAAAAATCGGAAAAAAAAAATCGGAAAAAAATCGGAAAAAAATCGGAAAAAATCGGAAAAAAAATCGGAAAAAAATCGGAAAAAATCGGAAAAAAATCGGGAAAAAAATCGGAAAAAAAATCGGAAAAAAATCGGAAAAAAATCGGAAAAAAAAAAAATCGGAAAAAAAATCGGAAAAAAAATCGGAAAAAATCGGAAAAAAAATCGGAAAAAATCGGAAAAAATCGGAAAAAAATCGGAAAAAAATCGGAAAAAATCGGAAAAAAAATCGGAAAAAAAATCGGAAAAAATCGGAAAAAAAAAATCGGAAAAAAAAATCGGGAAAAATCGGAAAAAAATCGGGAAAAAAATCGGAGAAAATCGGGAAAAATCGGAAAAAAATCGGGAAAAAAAAAAAATCGGAGAAAATCGGGAAAAATCGGAAAAAAATCGGAAAAAATCGGAAAAAAATCGGAAAAAAATCGGAAAAAAATCGGGAAAAAAAAATCGGAAAAAAATCGGGAAAAAAAAAAATCGGAAAAAATCGGAAAAAAAATCGGAAAAAATCGGAAAAAAAATCGGAAAAAAATCGGGAAAAAAATCGGAAAAAAAATCGGAAAAAAAAAAAAATCGGAAAAAAAATCGGAAAAAATCGGAAAAAATCGGAAAAAATCGGAAAAAATCGGAAAAAATCGGAAAAAAATCGGGAAAAAAATCGGAGAAAATCGGAAAAAAATCGGAAAAAAATCGGGAAAAAATCGGAAAAAAATCGGAAAAAATCGGGAAAAAAATCGGAAAAAAATCGGAAAAAATCGGAAAAAATCGGAAAAAAATCGGAAAAAAATCGGGAAAAAAAAAATCGGAGAAAATCGGGAAAAATCGGAAAAAAATCGGGAAAAAAATCGGAAAAAATCGGAAAAAAAAAAAATCGGAAAAAATCGGGAAAAATCGGAAAAAAATCGGAAAAAAATCGGAAAAAATCGGAAAAAAAATCGGAAAAAAAATCGGAAAAAATCGGAAAAAAAATCGGAAAAAATCGGGAAAAAATCGGAAAAAATCGGAAAAAATCGGAAAAAAAATCGGAAAAAATCGGAAAAAATCGGAAAAAAAATCGGAAAAAATCGGAAAAAATCGGAAAAAAAATCGGAAAAAATCGGAAAAAATCGGAAAAAAAAAAATCGGAAAAAATCGGAAAAAAAATCGGAAAAAATCGGAAAAAATCGGAAAAAAAAATCGGAAAAAAATCGGAAAAAAATCGGAAAAATCGGGAAAAAAATCGGAAAAAAATCGGAAAAAATCGGAAAAAAATCGGAAAAAATCGGGAAAAATCGGAAAAAAAATCGGAAAAAATCGGAAAAAATCGGAAAAAAATCGGGAAAAAAATCGGAGAAAATCGGAAAAAAAATCGGAAAAAATCGGAAAAAATCGGGAAAAAAAAAAAAAATCGGAAAAAATCGGGAAAAATCGGAAAAAAATCGGGAAAAAAATCGGAGAAAATCGGGAAAAAAAAATCGGAAAAAAATCGGAAAAAATCGGGAAAAATCGGAAAAAAATCGGAAAAAATCGGGAAAAAATCGGAAAAAAATCGGAAAAATCGGGAAAAAAATCGGAAAAAAATCGGAAAAAAATCGGAAAAAATCGGAAAAAAAATCGGAAAAAATCGGAAAAAAAATCGGAAAAAATCGGGAAAAAAATCGGAAAAAATCGGAAAAAATCGGAAAAAATCGGAGAAAATCGGGAAAAAAATCGGAAAAAAATCGGAAAAAATCGGGAAAAAATCGGAAAAAATCGGAAAAAATCGGGAAAAAAATCGGAAAAAAATCGGAAAAAAAAAAAAATCGGAAAAAAATCGGAAAAAATCGGGAAAAATCGGAAAAAAATCGGGAAAAAATCGGGAAAAAATCGGAGAAAATCGGGAAAAATCGGAAAAAAATCGGAAAAAAATCGGAGAAAATCGGAAAAAAAAAAATCGGAAAAAATCGGAAAAAATCGGAAAAAAATCGGAAAAAATCGGAAAAAAATCGGAAAAAATCGGAAAAATCGGAAAAAAATCGGAAAAAAAATCGGAAAAAATCGGAAAAAAAATCGGAAAAAAATCGGAAAAAAATCGGAAAAAAAAAAATCGGAAAAAAATCGGAAAAAAATCGGAAAAAATCGGAAAAAAAATCGGAAAAAAAATCGGAAAAAATCGGAAAAAAATCGGAAAAAATCGGAAAAAATCGGAAAAAAAAATCGGAAAAAAATCGGAAAAAAATCGGAAAAAATCGGAAAAAAATCGGAAAAAAAAAAAATCGGAAAAAAATCGGAAAAAATCGGAAAAAAATCGGAAAAAAATCGGAAAAATCGGAAAAAAATCGGAAAAAAAATCGGAAAAAAAATCGGAAAAATCGGGAAAAATCGGAAAAAATCGGGAAAAAAATCGGAGAAAATCGGAAAAAATCGGAAAAAAATCGGAAAAAAAAAAATCGGAAAAAATCGGGAAAAAATCGGAAAAAAAATCGGAAAAAAATCGGAAAAAAATCGGGAAAAAAATCGGAGAAAAAAAAATCGGAAAAAAATCGGAAAAAAATCGGAAAAATCGGAAAAAAAAAAAATCGGAAAAAATCGGGAAAAATCGGAAAAAAAAATCGGGAAAAATCGGAAAAAATCGGAAAAAAAATCGGAAAAAAATCGGAAAAAATCGGAAAAAAAAATCGGAAAAAATCGGAAAAAATCGGAAAAAAATCGGAAAAAAATCGGGAAAAAATCGGAAAAAAATCGGAAAAATCGGGAAAAATCGGAAAAAAATCGGAAAAAAATCGGAAAAATCGGAAAAAAAATCGGAAAAAATCGGAAAAAATCGGAAAAAAATCGGAAAAAATCGGAAAAAATCGGAAAAAAATCGGAAAAAAAAAATCGGAAAAAAAAAATCGGAAAAAATCGGGAAAAAAATCGGAGAAAATCGGGAAAAATCGGAAAAAAATCGGGAAAAAAATCGGAGAAAATCGGAAAAAAAAAAAATCGGAAAAAATCGGAAAAAATCGGAAAAAAAATCGGAAAAAATCGGGAAAAAAATCGGAAAAAATCGGAAAAAAATCGGAAAAAAAATCGGAAAAAATCGGAAAAAAATCGGAAAAAAAAAATCGGAAAAAATCGGAAAAAATCGGAAAAAATCGGAAAAAATCGGGAAAAATCGGAAAAAAAAAAATCGGAAAAAAATCGGAAAAAAAATCGGAAAAAAATCGGAAAAAATCGGAAAAAAAATCGGAAAAAAAAAAATCGGAAAAAAATCGGAAAAAATCGGAAAAAAATCGGAAAAAAATCGGGAAAAAAATCGGAAAAAAAATCGGAAAAAATCGGAAAAAATCGGAAAAAAATCGGGAAAAAAATCGGAAAAAATCGGAAAAAAAAAATCGGAAAAAAATCGGGAAAAAATCGGGAAAAAATCGGAGAAAATCGGGAAAAATCGGAAAAAAATCGGGAAAAAAATCGGAGAAAATCGGAAAAAAAATCGGAAAAAATCGGAAAAAATCGGAAAAAAAATCGGAAAAAATCGGGAAAAAATCGGAAAAAAATCGGAAAAAATCGGAAAAAATCGGGAAAAAAATCGGAAAAAAAAAAAATCGGAAAAAATCGGGAAAAAATCGGAAAAAAATCGGAAAAAAAAATCGGAAAAAAATCGGAAAAAAAATCGGAAAAAAATCGGAAAAAATCGGAAAAAAATCGGGAAAAAAATCGGAAAAAATCGGAAAAAAAATCGGGAAAAAAATCGGAAAAAAAATCTGAAAAAATCTGAAAAAATCGGGAAAAAAATCGGAAAAAATCGGAAAAAAATCGGAAAAAATCGGAAAAAAAATCGGAAAAAAAATCGGAAAAAATCGGAAAAAAAATCGGAAAAAAAATCGGAAAAAATCGGAAAAAATCGGAAAAAATCGGAAAAAAATCGGAAAAAAATCGGGAAAAAAAAATCGGAGAAAAAAATCGGGAAAAAAATCGGAAAAAATCGGGAAAAATCGGGAAAATAATCGGAGAAAATCGGGAAAAATCGGGAAAAAATCGGGAAAAAAATCGGAGAAAATCGGAAAAAAAAATCGGAAAAAAATCGGAAAAAATCGGAAAAAAAATCGGGAAAAAATCGGAAAAAATCGGAAAAAAATCGGAAAAAAATCGGAAAAATCGGAAAAAAATCGGAAAAAAATCGGAAAAAAAATCGGAAAAAATCGGAAAAAAAATCGGAAAAAATCGGGAAAAAAATCGGAAAAAATCGGAAAAAAATCGGAAAAAAAAAAAAAATCGGAAAAAATCGGAAAAAAATCGGAAAAAATCGGGAAAAAATCGGAAAAAATCGGAAAAAAATCAGAAAAAAATCGGAAAAAAATCGGAAAAAAATCAGAAACAAATCGGGAAAAAATCGGAAAAAAAATCGGAAAAAATCGGAAAAAAATCAGAAAAAATCGGAAAAAAAATCGGAAAAAAATCGGAAAAATCGGAAAAATCGGAAAAAAATCGGGAAAAAAATCGGAGAAAATCGGGAAAAAAAATCGGAAAAAATCGGGAAAAAATCGGAAAAAAATCGGAAAAAATCGGAAAAAAAATCGGAAAAAAATCGGAAAAAATCGGAAAAAAAATCGGAAAAAAAATCGGAAAAAATCGGAAAAAATCGGAAAAAAAATCGGAAAAAATCGGGAAAAAATCGGAAAAAAAAAATCGGAAAAAATCGGAAAAAAAAAATCGGAAAAAAATCGGAAAAAATCGGAAAAAATCGGAAAAAAATCGGAAAAAAATCGGAAAAAATCGGAAAAAAAATCGGAAAAAATCGGGAAAAAATCGGAAAAAAAATCGGAAAAAATCGGAAAAAAAATCGGAAAAAAAATCGGAAAAAATCGGAAAAAAATCGGAAAAAAATCGGAAAAAAAATCGGAAAAAATCGGAAAAAAAATCGGAAAAAATCGGGAAAAATCGGGAAAAAAATCGGAGAAAATCGGGAAAAATCGGGAAAAAAATCGGAAAAAATCGGAAAAAATCGGAAAAAAAATCGGAAAAAAAATCGGAAAAAATCGGAAAAAATCGGGAAAAAATCGGAAAAAAAAAAATCGGGAAAAATCGGAAAAAAATCGGGAAAAAAAAAAAAATCGGAAAAAATCGGAAAAAATCGGAAAAAAATCTGAAAAAATCGGAAAAAAATCGGAAAAAAAATCGGAAAAAATCGGAAAAAAATCGGAAAAAAATCGGAAAAAAAATCAGAAAAAAATCGGAAAAAAATCGGAAAAAAAATCGGAAAAAATCGGAAAAAAATCGGAAAAAATCGGAAAAAAAATCGGAAAAAAATCGGAAAAAATCGGAAAAAAATCGGAAAAAAAAATCGGAAAAAAATCGGAAAAAAAATCGGAAAAAATCGGAAAAAAAATCGGAAAAAAATCGGAAAAAAAATCGGAAAAAATCGGAAAAAATCGGGAAAAATCGGAAAAAAATCGGAAAAAAATCGGAGAAAAATCGGGAAAAAAATCGGAAAAAATCGGAAAAAAATCGGGAAAAAAATCGGAAAAAATCGTAAAAAAAATCGGGAAAAATCGGAAAAAAAATCGGAAAAAATCGGAAAAAAAATCGGAAAAAATCGGAAAAAAATCGGGAAAAAATCGGGAAAAAATCGGAGAAAATCGGGAAAAATCGGAAAAAAATCGGGAAAAAAATCGGAAAAAATCGGAAAAAAAATCGGAAAAAATCGGAAAAAATCGGGAAAAAATCGGAAAAAATCGGAGAAAAAATCGGAGAAAAATCGGAAAAAAAAAAAATCGGAAAAAAATCGGAAAAATCGGAAAAAAATCGGAAAAAAATCGGAAAAAATCGGAAAAAAATCGGAGAAAATCGGGAAAAATCGGAAAAAAAAATCGGAAAAAAATCGGAAAAAATCGGAAAAAATCGGGAAAAAATCGGAAAAAAAATCGGAAAAAAAAAAATCGGAAAAAATCGGGAAAAAATCGGAAAAAAATCGGAAAAAATCGGGAAAAATCGGAAAAAAATCGGAGAAAATCGGGAAAAATCGGAAAAAAAATCGGAAAAAATCGGAAAAAATCGGAAAAAAAATCGGAAAAAATCGGGAAAAAAAAAATCGGAAAAAATCGGGAAAAATCGGGAAAAAAATCGGGAAAAAATCGGAAAAAAATCGGAGAAAATCGGAAAAAATCGGAAAAAATCGGAAAAAAAAAAAATCGGAAAAAATCGGGAAAAAAATCGGAGAAAATCGGGAAAAATCGGAAAAAAATCGGAAAAAAATCGGAAAAAATCGGAAAAAAAATCGGAAAAAATCGGAAAAAAAATCGGAAAAAAATCGGGAAAAATCGGGAAAAAATCGGAAAAAATCGGAAAAAATCGGAAAAAAATCGGAAAAAATCGGAAAAAATCGGAAAAAAAATCGGAAAAAATCGGAAAAATCGGAAAAAAAATCGGAAAAAATCGGAAAAAATCGGAAAAAAAATCGGAAAAAAATCGGAAAAAAAATCGGAAAAAAATCGGGAAAAAAATCGGAGAAAATCGGGAAAAAATCGGAAAAAAATCGGGAAAAAAATCGGAGAAAATCGGGAAAAAAAAAAATCGGAAAAAATCGGAAAAAAAATCGGAAAAAATCGGAAAAAATCGGGAAAAAAATCGGAAAAAATCGGGAAAAATCGGAAAAAAAATCGGAAAAAAAAAAAAAAAATCGGAAAAAATCGGAAAAAATCGGAAAAAATCGGAAAAAAAATCGGAAAAAATCGGAAAAATCGGAAAAAAATCGGAAAAAATCGGAGAAAATCGGGAAAAAAATCGGAAAAAATCGGAAAAAAAAAAAAATCGGAAAAAATCGGAAAAAATCGGAAAAAAATCGGAAAAAAATCGGAAAAAATCGGGAAAAAAATCGGAGAAAATCGGGAAAAATCGGAAAAAAATCGGAAAAAATCGGAAAAAAAATCGGAAAAAAAATCGGAAAAAATCGGGAAAAATCGGAAAAAAAATCGGAAAAAATCGGAAAAAATCGGAAAAAAAATCGGAAAAAATCGGAAAAAATCGGAAAAAAATCGGAGAAAATCGGAAAAAATCGGAAAAAAATCGGGAAAAAAATCGGAGAAAATCGGGAAAAATCGGAAAAAAAAAAATCGGAAAAAATCGGAAAAAAATCGGAAAAAAATCGGAAAAAAATCGGAAAAAAATCGGAAAAAATCGGAAAAAAATCGGAAAAAATCGGAAAAAATCGGAAAAAAATCGGAAAAAATCGGAAAAAAATCGGAAAAAAATCGGAAAAAATCGGAAAAAAAATCGGAAAAAAATCGGAAAAAATCGGAAAAAAAATCGGAAAAAATCGGAAAAAATCGGAAAAAAATCGGGAAAAAAATCGGAAAAAATCGGAAAAAAAATCGGAAAAAATCGGAAAAAAATCGGAAAAAAAAAAATCGGAAAAAATCGGAAAAAATCGGAAAAAAAAAAATCGGAAAAAAAATCGGGAAAAAATCGGAAAAAAATCGGAGAAAATCGGAAAAAAAAATCGGAAAAAATCGGAAAAAATCGGGAAAAAAAAATCGGGAAAAAATCGGAGAAAATCGGGAAAAATCGGAAAAAAATCGGGAAAAAAATCGGAGAAAATCGGGAAAAATCGGAAAAAAATCGGGAAAAAATCGGAAAAAAAATCGGAAAAAATCGGGAAAAAAAAATCGGAAAAAAAATCGGAAAAAATCGGAAAAAAATCGGAAAAAAAAAAATCGGAAAAAATCGGGAAAAAAATCGGAAAAAAAAAATCGGAAAAAAATCGGAAAAAATCGGGAAAAAAATCGGAGAAAATCGGGAAAAATCGGAAAAAAAATTCGGAAAAAATCGGAAAAAATCGGAAAAAAAATCGGAAAAAATCGGGAAAAAATCGGAGAAAATCGGGAAAAATCGGAAAAAAATCGGGAAAAAAATCGGAGAAAATCGGGAAAAAAATCGGAAAAAATCGGGAAAAAATCGGGAAAAAAATCGGAGAAAATCGGGAAAAAAAAATCGGGAAAAAAATCGGAGAAAATCGGAAAAAAAATTCGGAAAAAATCGGGAAAAATCGGGAAAAAATCGGGGAAAAAATCGGAGAAAATCGGGAAAAATCGGAAAAAAATCGGGAAAAAAATCGGAGAAAATCGGAAAAAAAATTCGGAAAAAATCGGAAAAAATCGGAAAAAATCGGGAAAAAATCGGAGAAAAAAAAATCGGGAAAAAATCGGGAAAAAAATCGGAGAAAATCGGGAAAAATCGGAAAAAAATCGGGAAAAAATCGGAAAAAAATCGGAGAAAATCGGAAAAATCGGAAAAAAATCGGAAAAAAATCGGAGAAAAAAATTCGGAAAAAAAATCGGAAAAAATCGGAAAAAATCGGAAAAAATCGGAAAAAAAAAAAATCGGAAAAAATCGGAAAAAATCGGGAAAAAAATCGGAGAAAATCGGGAAAAATCGGAAAAAAAATTCGGAAAATATCGGAAAAAATCGGAAAAAAAATCGGAAAAAATCGGGAAATAAATCGGAAAAAAATCGGGAAAAAAATCGGAAAAAAATCGGGAAAAAAATCGGAGAAAATCGGAAAAAAAATTCGGAGAAAATCGGAAAAAAAATTCGGAAAAAATCGGGAAAAATCGGGAAAAAATCGGGGAAAAAATCGGAGAAAATCGGGAAAAATCGGAAAAAAAATCGGAAAAAATCGGGAAAAAATCGGGGAAAAAATCGGAGAAAATCGGGAAAAATCGGAAAAAAAATCGGAAAAAATCGGGAAAAAATCGGGAAAAAATCGGAGAAAATCGGGAAAAATCGGAAAAAAATCGGGAAAAAAATCGGAGAAAATCGGGAAAAATCGGAAAAAAATCGGGAAAAAATCGGGAAAAAAATCGGAGAAAATCGAGAAAAATCGGAAAAAAAATTCGGAAAAAATCGGAAAAAATCGGAAAAAAAATCGGAAAAAATCGGGAAAATAATCGGAGAAAATCGGGAAAAATCGGAAAAAAATCGGGAAAAAAATCGGAGAAAATCGGAAAAAAAAATCGGAAAAAATCGGAAAAAATCGGAAAATAAATCGGAAAAAATCGGGAAAAAATCGGAGAAAATCGGGAAAAATCGGAAAAAATCGGAAAAAAATCGGGAAAAAAATCGGAGAAAATCGGGAAAAATCGGAAAAAATCGGAAAAAATCGGAAAAAAAATCGGAGAAAATCGGGAAAAATCGGAAAAAAATCGGGAAAAAAATCGGAGAAATTCGGGAAAAATCGGAAAATAATCGGGAAAAAAATCGGAGAAAATCGGGAAAAATCGGGAAAAAAAAAAATCGGAAAAAAATCGGAAAAAATCGGAGAAAATCGGAAAAAAATCGGAAAAAAAAAAATCGGGAAAAAAATCGGAAAAAAATCGGGAAAAATCGGAAAAAAATCGGAAAAAAATCGGAAAAATCGAAAAAAAAAATCGGAAAATAAAAAATCGGGAAAAAAATCGGAGAAAATCGGGAAAAATCGGAAAAAATCGGGAAAAAATCGGGAAAAATCGGAAAAAAATCGGGAAAAAATCGGGAAAAAAATCGGAGAAAATCGGGAAAAATCGGAAAAAAATCGGAAAAAAATCGGAAAAAAAAAAAAATCGGAAAAAATCGGGAAAAATCGGAAAAAAATCGGAAAAAATCGGAAAAAATCGGAAAAAAAATCGGAAAAAATCGGAAAAAATCGGGAAAAAATCGGAAAAAATCGGAAAAATCGGAAAAAAATCGGGAAAAAATCGGAAAAAATCGGAAAAAAATCGGAAAAAAATCGGAAAAAAATCGGAAAAAATCGGAAAAAAATCGGAAAAAATCGGAAAAAATCGGAAAAAAAATCGGAAAAAATCGGAAAAAAAAAATCGGAAAAAAAATCGGAAAAAATCGGAAAAAATCGGAAAAAAATCGGGAAAAAAAAAAATCGGAAAAAATCGGAGAAAAAAAAAAATCGGGAAAAAATCGGAAAAAAATCGGAAAAAAAAAAAATCGGAAAAAAAATCGGAAAAAATCGGAAAAAAAAAATCGGAAAAAATCGGGAAAAAATCGGAAAAAAATCGGAGAAAAATCGGGAAAAAAATCGGAAAAAAATCGGAAAAAAATCGGAAAAAATCGGGAAAAAAAAATCGGAAAAAAATCGGGAAAAAATCGGGAAAAAATCGGAGAAAATCGGGAAAAATCGGAAAAAAATCGGGAAAAAATCGGAAAAAAATCGGAGAAAATCGGGAAAAATCGGAAAAAAAATCGGAAAAAATCGGAAAAAATCGGAAAAAAAATCGGAAAAAATCGGAAAAAAATCGGAAAAAATCGGAAAAAAATCGGAAAAAAATCGGAAAAAAATCGGAAAAAATCGGGAAAAAAATCGGAAAAAATCGGGAAAAAATCGGAAAAAAAAAAAAATCGGAGAAAATCGGGAAAAATCGGAAAAAAATCGGAAAAAATCGGAAAAAAAATCGGAAAAAATCGGGAAAAAAATCGGGAAAAAATCGGGAAAAAATCGGAAAAAATCGGGAAAAATCGGAAAAAAATCGGAAAAAAATCGGAGAAAATCGGAAAAAAAATCGGAAAAAATCGGAAAAAATCGGGAAAAAATCGGAAAAAAAAAAAATCGGAGAAAATCGGGAAAAATCGGAAAAAAATCGGGAAAAAAATCGGAAAAAATCGGGAAAAATCGGAAAAAAATCGGAAAAAATCGGGAAAAAAATCGGAGAAAATCGGGAAAAATCGGAAAAAAATCGGGAAAAAAATCGGAAAAAATCGGAAAAAAAATCGGAAAAAATCGGGAAAAAATCGGGAAAAAAATCGGAAAAAATCGGAAAAAATCGGAAAAAAAATCGGAAAAAATCGGGAAAAATCGGAAAAAAATCGGGAAAAAATCGGAAAAAAATCGGAAAAAATCGGAAAAAATCGGAAAAAAAATCGGAAAAAATCGGAAAAAATCGGAAAAAAAATCGGAAAAAATCGGGAAAAAATCGGAAAAAATCGGGAAAAATCGGAAAAAAATCAGAAAAAAATCGGAAAAAATCGGAAAAAAAAAAAAATCGGAAAAAATCGGAAAAAATCGGAAAAAAATCGGAAAAAATCGGGAAAAAATCGGAAAAAATCGGAGAAAATCGGAAAAAATCGGAAAAAAATCGGAAAAAATCGGAAAAAATCGGAAAAATCGGAAAAAATCGGAAAAAATCGGAAAAAAAAAAAAATCGAGAAAAAATCGGGAAAAATCGGAAAAAAATCGGGAAAAAAATCGGAGAAAATCGGGAAAAATCGGAAAAAAATCGGAAAAAAATCGGAAAAAAATCGGAAAAAATCGGAAAAAATCGGGAAAAAAATCGGAAAAAATCGGAAAAAATCGGAAAAAATCGGGAAAAAAATCGGAAAAAAAATCGGGAAAAAAATCGGAGAAAATCGGGAAAAATCGGAAAAAAATCGGAAAAAAATCGGAAAAAATCGGAAAAATCGGAAAAAAATCGGAAAAAAATCGGAAAAAATCGGGAAAAAAAATCGGAAAAAATCGGAAAAAATCGGAAAAAATCGGAAAAAAAAAAAATCGGAAAAAATCGGAAAAAAATCGGAAAAAAAATCGGGAAAAAAAAAATCGGAAAAAAATCGGAAAAAATCGGAAAAAAAATCGGAAAAAATCGGAAAAAATCGGAAAAAAAAATCGGAAAAAATCGGAAAAAATCGGAAAAAAAATCGGAAAAAAAAAATCGGAAAAAATCGGGAAAAAATCGGAGAAAATCGGGAAAAATCGGAAAAAAAAAAAAATCGGGAAAAAATCGGAAAAAAAAATCGGAAAAAATCGGGAAAAATCGGAAAAAAATCGGAAAAAATCGGAAAAAAATCGGAAAAAAATCGGAGAAAATCGGAAAAAAAATCGGAAAAAATCGGAAAAAATCGGAAAAAAAATCGGAAAAAATCGGAAAAAAATCGGGAAAAAAATCGGAGAAAATCGGAAAAAAATCGGAAAAAAAAAAAAAAATCGGAAAAAAAAAAAAAAAAATCGGAAAAAATCGGAAAAAATCGGGAAAAAAATCGGAAAAAATCGGGAAAAAATCGGGAAAAAATCGGAGAAAATCGGGAAAAATCGGAAAAAAATCGGGAAAAAAATCGGAGAAAATCGGAAAAATCGGAAAAAAATCGGAAAAAATCGGGAAAAAAATCGGAAAAAATCGGAAAAATCGGAAAAAAATCGGAAAAAATCGGGAAAAAAATCGGAGAAAATCGGGAAAAATCGGAAAAAAAATTCGGAAAAAATCGGAAAAAATCGGAAAAAAAATCGGAGAAAATCGGGAAAAATCGGAAAAAAATCGGGAAAAAAATCGGAAAAAAATCGGGAAAAAAATCGGAGAAAATCGGAAAAAAATCGGAAAAAAATCGGGAAAAAATCGGAAAAAAAATCGGAGAAAATCGGGAAAAAAATCGGAAAAAAATCGGAAAAAATCGGAAAAAAAATCGGAAAAAATCGGAAAAAAAATCGGAAAAAAATCGGGAAAAAATCGGAGAAAATCGGGAAAAATCGGAAAAAAATCGGAAAAAAATCGGAAAAAATCTGAAAAAAAATCGGAAAAAAAATCGGAAAAAATCGGAAAAAAATCGGAAAAAATCGGGAAAAAAATCGGAGAAAATCGGGAAAAATCGGAAAAAAATCGGAAAAAAATCGGAAAAAAATCGGAAAAAATCGGAAAAAAATCGGGAAAAAATCGGGAAAAAAATCGGAGAAAATCGGGAAAAATCGGAAAAAAATCGGGAAAAAAATCGGAGAAAATCGGAAAAAAAATCGGAAAAAATCGGAAAAAATCGGAAAAAAAAAATCGGAAAAAATCGGGAAAAAATCGGAAAAAAATCGGAAAAAATCGGGAAAAAAATCGGAGAAAAAATCGGGAAAAAATCGGAAAAAAATCGGAAAAAAATCGGAAAAAATCGGAAAAATCGGAAAAAAAAAAAATCGGAAAAAATCGGGAAAAAAATCGGAAAAAATCGGGAAAAAAATCGGAGAAAATCGGGAAAAATCGGAAAAAAATCGGGAAAAAAATCGGAGAAAATCGGAAAAAATCGGAAAAAAAATCGGAAAAAAATCGGAAAAAATCGGGAAAAATCGAAAAAAAATCGGAAAAAAATCGGAAAAAATCGGAAAAAAAATCGGAAAAAATCGGAAAAATCGGGAAAAAATCGGAAAAAATCGGAAAAAATCGGAAAAAATCGGAAAAAAATCGGGAAAAAAAAAAAAATCGGAAAAAATCGGAAAAAAAAAAAATCGGAAAAAATCGGGAAAAAAATCGGAGAAAATCGGAAAAAAAATCGGAAAAAATCGGAAAAAATCGGAAAAAAAAAAATCGGAAAAAAAAAAATCGGAAAAAATCGGAAAAAATCGGAGAAAATCGGAAAAAATCGGAAAAAAATCGGAAAAAAATCGGAGAAAATCGGAAAAAAAAAAAATCGGGAAAAAATCGGGAAAAAAATCGGAGAAAATCGGAAAAATCGGAAAAAAAATTCGGAAAAAATCGGAAAAAATCGGAAAAAAAATCGGAAAAAATCGGGAAAATAATCGGAAAAAATCGGAAAAATCGGAAAAAAATCGGGAAAAAAATCGGAGAAAATCGGAAAAAAAAATCGGAAAAAATCGGAAAAAATCGGAAAATAAATCGGAAAAAATCGGGGAAAAAATCGGAGAAAATCGGGAAAAATCGGAAAAAAATCGGAAAAAATCGGAAAAAAAATCGGAAAAAATCGGGAAAAAATCGGGAAAAAATCGGAGAAAATCGGGAAAAATCGGAAAAAAAAAAAAAATCGGGAAAAAAATCGGAGAAAATCGGGAAAAATCGGAAAAAAATCGGAAAAAAATCGGAAAAAAAATCGGGAAAAAATCGGAAAAAAAAATCGGGAAAAAATCGGAAAAAATCGGGAAAAAATCGGAAAAAATCGGAAAAAAAATCGGAAAAAAATCGGGAAAAAAATCGGAGAAAATCGGAAAAAAAATTCGGAAAAAATCGGAAAAAAAATCGGAAAAAAAAATCGGAAAAAAAAAAATCGGAAAAAAAATCGGAAAAAAAAATCGGGAAAAAATCGGAAAAAATCGGGAAAAATCGGAAAAAAATCGGGAAAAAAATCGGAAAAAAATCGGAAAAAATCGGAAAAAAAATCGGAAAAAAATCGGAAAAAATCGGAAAAAAATCGGAAAAAAAATCGGAAAAAAATCGGAAAAAATCGGAAAAAAAATCGGAAAAAATCGGGAAAAAATCGGAAAAAAATCGGAAAAAAAAAAAATCGGGAAAAAAATCGGAGAAAATCGGAAAAAATCGGAAAAAAAATCGGGAAAAAAATCGGAAAAAATCGGGAAAAATCGGAAAAAAAATCGGGAAAAAAATCGGAAAAAATCGGAAAAAAAATCGGAAAAAATCGGGAAAAAATCGGGAAAAAATCGGGAAAAAATCGGAGAAAATCGGGAAAAATCGGAAAAAAATCGGGAAAAAAATCGGAGAAAATCGGGAAAAAATCGGAGAAAATCGGGAAAAATCGGAAAAAAATCGGGAAAAAAATCGGAGAAAATCGGGAAAAATCGGAAAAAAATCGGGAAAAAATCGGGAAAAAAATCGGAGAAAATCGGGAAAAATCGGAAAAAAAATCGGAAAAAATCGGAAAAAATCGGAAAAAAAATCGGAAAAAATCGGGAAAAAATCGGAGAAAATCGGGAAAAATCGGAAAAAAATCGGAAAAAAATCGGAAAAATCGGGAAAAAAATCGGAAAAAAAAAATCGGAAAAATCGGGAAAATAATCGGAAAAAATCGGAGAAAATCGGAAAAATCGGAAAAAAATCGGGAAAAAAATCGGAGAAAATCGGAAAAAAAATTCGGAAAAAATCGGAAAAAAAAAAATCGGAAAATAAATCGGAAAAAATCGGAAAAAATCGGGAAAAAAATCGGAAAAAAATCGGGAAAAAATCGGAAAAAATCGGGAAAAAAATCGGAGAAAATCGGGAAAAATCGGAAAAAAATCGGAAAAAATCGGAAAAAAAATCGGAAAAAAAATCGGAAAAAATCGGAAAAAATCGGAAAAAAATCGGAAAAAATCGGGAAAAAATCGGAAAAAAATCGGAGAAAATCGGGAAAAATCGGAAAAAAATCGGAGAAAATCGGAAAAAAAATTCGGAAAAAATCGGGAAAAATCGGAAAAAAAATCGGAAAAAATCGGAAAAAATCGGAAAAAAAATCGGAAAAAATCGGGAAAAAAATCGGGAAAAAATCGGAAAAAAAAAAAAATCGGAAAAAATCGGGAAAAATCGGAAAAAAATCGGAAAAAATCGGAAAAAATCGGAAAAAAAATCGGAAAAAATCGGAAAAAATCGGAAAAAATCGGGAAAAATCGGAAAAAAATCGGGAAAAAAATCGGAGAAAATCGGAAAAAAAATCGGAAAAAAATCGGAAAAAATCGGAAAAAAATCGGAAAAAAATCGGAGAAAAATCGGAAAAAAAAAAAATCGGGAAAAAAATCGGAGAAAATCGGAAAAAAATCGGAAAAAATCGGAAAAAATCGGAAAAAAATCGGAAAAAATCGGGAAAAAAAAAAAATCGGGAAAAAAATCGGAAAAAATCGGGAAAAATCGGGAAAAAAATCGGAGAAAATCGGAAAAAAAATTCGGAAAAAATCGGGAAAAATCGGAAAAAAAATCGGAAAAAATCGGAAAAAATCGGAGAAAATCGGGAAAAATCGGGAAAAAAATCGGAGAAAATCGGAAAAAAAATTCGGAAAAAATCGGGAAAAATCGGAAAAAAAATCGGAAAAAATCGGAAAAAATCGGAAAAAAAATCGGAAAAAATCGGGAAAAAAATCGGAGAAAATCGGGAAAAATCGGAAAAAAATCGGGAAAAAAATCGGAGAAAATCGGGAAAAATCGGAAAAAAATCGGGAAAAAATCGGGAAAAAAATCGGAGAAAATCGGGAAAAATCGGAAAAAAATCGGAAAAAATCGGGAAAAAAATCGGAGAAAATCGGAAAAAATCGGAAAAAAAATCGGAAAAAATCGGAAAAAATCGGAAAAAAATCGGAGAAAATCGGGAAAAATCGGAAAAAAATCGGAAAAAAATCGGAAAAAAATCGGGAAAAAATCGGAAAAAAAAAAATCGGGAAAAAATCGGAAAAAAATCGGAGAAAATCGGAAAAAAATCGGGAAAAAATCGGGAAAAAAATCGGAAAAAATCGGAAAAAAATCGGAAAAAAAATCGGAAAAAATCGGAAAAAATCGGAAAAAAAATTCGGAAAAAATCGGAAAAAATCGGAAAAAAATCGGAAAAAATCGGGAAAAAAAAAAATCGGAGAAAATCGGGAAAAATCGGGAAAAATCGGAAAAAAAAAAAAATCGGAAAAAATCGGAAAAAATCGGAAAAAAAATTCGGAAAAAATCGGGAAAAAATCGGGAAAAAATCGGAGAAAAAAATCGGAAAAAAAAATCGGAAAAAAATCGGAAAAAAATCGGGAAAAAATCGGAAAAAAATCGGAAAAAATCGGGAAAAATCGGAAAAAAAATCGGAAAAAAAATCGGAAAAAAATCGGAAAAATCGGGAAAAATCGGAAAAAAATCGGGAAAAAATCGGGAAAAAAATCGGAAAAAATCGGGAAAAATCGGAAAAAAATCGGGGAAAAAATCGGAGAAAATCGGAAAAAAATCGGGAAAAAAATCGGAAAAAATCGGAAAAAATCGGAAAAAAAATCGGAAAAAATCGGGAAAAAATCGGAGAAAATCGGGAAAAATCGGAAAAAAATCGGGAAAAAAATCGGAGAAAATCGGGAAAAAAATCGGAAAAAATCGGGAAAAAATCGGGAAAAAAATCGGAGAAAATCGGGAAAAATCGGAAAAAAATCGGAGAAAATCGGAAAAAAAATTCGGAAAAAATCGGGAAAAATCGGAAAAAATCGGGAAAAAATCGGAAAAAATCGGGAAAAATCGGAAAAAAAAAAAATCGGAAAAAAATCGGAGAAAATCGGAAAAAAAATTCGGAAAAAATCGGAAAAAATCGGAAAAAATCGGGAAAAAATCGGGAAAAAAATCGGGAAAAATCGGAAAAAAATCGGAAAAAAATCGGGAAAAAAATCGGAGAAAATCGGGAAAAATCGGAAAAAAATCGGGAAAAAATCGGGAAAAAAATCGGAGAAAATCGGAGAAAATCGGAAAAAAAATTCGGAAAAAATCGGAAAAAATCGGAAAATAAATCGGAAAAAATCGGGAAAAAATCGGGAAAAAAATCGGAGAAAATCGGGAAAAATCGGGAAAAATCGGAAAAAAAATCGGAAAAAATCGGAAAAAAAATTCGGAAAAAATCGGGAAAAAATCGGAAAAAAAAAAATCGGAAAAAATCGGAAAAAATCGGGAAAAAATCGGAAAAAAATCGGAAAAAAATCGGAAAAAAAAAAAATCGGAAAAAAATCGGAAAAAATCGGGAAAAAAATCGGAGAAAATCGGGAAAAATCGGAAAAAAATCGGGAAAAAAAAAATCGGGAAAAAAATCGGAGAAAATCGGGAAAAATCGGAAAAAAAATCGGAAAAAATCGGAAAAAAATCGGAAAAATCGGGAAAAATCGGAAAAAAATCGGGAAAAAATCGGAAAAAAATCGGAAAAAATCGGGAAAAATCGGAAAAAAATCGGAAAAAATCGGAAAAAAATCGGAGAAAATCGGAAAAAAACGGAAAAAAAATTCGGAAAAAATCGGAAAAAATCGGAAAAAAAATCGGAAAAAATCGGGAAAAAATCGGAGAAAATCGGGAAAAATCGGAAAAAAATCGGGAAAAAAATCGGAGAAAATCGGGAAAAAAATCGGAAAAAATCGGAAAAAATCGGAAAAAAATCGGAGAAAATCGGGAAAAATCGGGAAAAAAATCGGAAAAAATCGGAAAAAAAATCGGAAAAAAAATTCGGAAAAATTCGGGAAAAATCGGAAAAAAAATCGGAAAAATCGGAAAAAAATCGGGAAAAAAAATCGGAGAAAATCGGAAAAAAAATTCGGAAAAAATCGGAAAAAATCGGAAAAAATCGAAAAATTTTTTGGGAAAAAATCGGAAAAAATTGGGAAAAATCGGAAAAAAAATCGGAAAAAATCGGGAAAAATCGGAAAAAAATCGGGAAAAAATCGGGAAAAAAATCGGAGAAAATCGGGAAAAATCGGAAAAAAATCGGGAAAAAAATCGGAGAAAATCGGGAAAAATCGGAAAAAATCGGAAAAAATCGGAAAAAAAATCGGAAAAAAATCGGAAAAAATCGGGAAAAAAATCGGAGAAAATCGGGAAAAATCGGAAAAAAATCGGGAAAAAAATCGGAGAAAATCGGGAAAAATCGGAAAAAATCGGAAAAAATCGGAAAAAAAATCGGAAAAAATCGGGAAAAAATCGGGGAAAAAATCGGAGAAAATCGGGAAAAATCGGAAAAAAAATCGGGAAAAAAATCGGAGAAAATCGGGAAAAATCGGAAAAAAATCGGGAAAAAAATCGGAGAAAATCGGGAAAAATCGGAAAAAAATCGGGAAAAAAATCGGAGAAAATCGGGAAAAATCGGAAAAAAATCGGAAAAAAATCGGAGAAAATCGGGAAAAATCGGAAAAAAAATTCGGAAAAAATCGGGAAAAAAATCGGAAAAAATCGGGAAAAAATCGGGAAAAAAATCGGAAAAAATCGGGAAAAATCGGAAAAAAAATCGGGAAAAAAATCGGAGAAAATCGGGAAAAAATCGGAAAAAAATCGGAAAAAAATCGGAAAAATCGGAAAAAATCGGAAAAAAATCGGAAAAAAATCGGAGAAAATCGGGAAAAAAATCGGAAAAAAAATTCGGAAAAAATCGGAAAAAAATCGGAGAAAATCGGGAAAAATCGGAAAAAAATCGGGAAAAAATCGGGAAAAAAATCGGAGAAAATCGGGAAAAATCGGAAAAAAATCGGGAAAAAATCGGAAAAAAATCGGAGAAAATCGGGAAAAATCGGAAAAAAAATTCGGAAAAAATCGGAAAAAATCGGAAAAAAAATCGGAAAAAATCGGGAAAAAATCGGAGAAAATCGGGAAAAATCGGAAAAAAATCGGGAAAAAAATCGGAGAAAATCGGGAAAAAAAAAAATCGGAAAAAATCGGGAAAAAATCGGAAAAAAATCGGAGAAAAATCGGGAAAAATCGGAAAAAAATCGGAGAAAATCGGAAAAAAAATTCGGAAAAAATCGGGAAAAATCGGAAAAAATCGGGGAAAAAATCGGAAAAAATCGGGAAAAATCGGAAAAAAATCGGGAAAAAAATCGGAGAAAATCGGAAAAAAAATTCGGAAAAAATCGGAAAAAATCGGAAAAAATCGGGGAAAAAATCGGAGAAATTCGGGAAAAATCGGAAAAAAATCGGGAAAAAAATCGGAAAAAATCGGGAAAAATCGGAAAAAAATCGGAAAAAATCGGGAAAAAATCGGAGAAAATCGGAAAAAAATCGGAAAAAAATCGGGAAAAAAAAAAAAAAAATCGGAGAAAATCGGGAAAAATCGGAAAAAATCGGAAAAAATCGGAAAAAAAATCGGAAAAAATCGGGAAAAAATCGGGAAAAAATCGGAGAAAATCGGGAAAAATCGGAAAAAAATCGGGAAAAAAATCGGAGAAAATCGGGAAAAATCGGAAAAAATCGGAAAAAATCGGAAAAAAAATCGGAAAAAATCGGAAAAAAATCGGGAAAAAATCGGAGAAAATCGGGAAAAATCGGAAAAAAAAAAAATCGGGAAAAAAATCGGAGAAAATCGGGAAAAATCGGAAAAAAATCGGGAAAAAAATCGGAGAAAATCGGGAAAAAAAAATCGGAAAAAAATCGGGAAAAAAATCGGAGAAAATCGGGAAAAATCGGAAAAAAATCGGGAAAAAAAAAATCGGAGAAAATCGGAAAAATCGGAAAAAAAATTCGGAAAAAATCGGGAAAAAATCGGGAAAAAAATCGGAGAAAATCGGGAAAAATCGGAAAAAAATCGGGAAAAAAATCGGAGAAAATCGGAAAAAATCGGAAAAAAAATCGGGAAAAAAATCGGAAAAAATCGGAAAAATCTGAAAAAAAATCGGGAAAAAAATCGGAAAAAATCGGAAAAAAAATTCGGAAAAAATCGGGAAAAATCGGGAAAAAATCGGGGAAAAAATCGGAGAAAATCGGGAAAAATCGGAAAAAAATCGGGAAAAAAATCGGAGAAAATCGGAAAAAAAATTCGGAAAAAATCGGAAAAAATCGGGAAAAAATCGGGAAAAAATCGGAGAAAATCGGAAAAAAATCGGGAAAAAAATCGGAGAAAATCGGGAAAAATCGGAAAAAAATCGGGAAAAAATCGGGAAAAAAATCGGAGAAAATCGGGAAAAATCGGAAAAAAAATTCGGAAAAAATCGGAAAAAATCGGAAAAAAAATCGGAAAAAATCGGGAAAAAATCGGAGAAAATCGGGAAAAATCGGAAAAAAATCGGGAAAAAAATCGGAGAAAATCGGGAAAAAAATCGGAAAAAATCGGGAAAAATCGGGAAAATAATCGGAGAAAATCGGGAAAAATCGGAAAAAAATCGGGAAAAAAATCGGAGAAAATCGGAAAAAAAATTCGGAAAAAATCGGAAAAAATCGGAAAATAAATCGGAAAAAATCGGGAAAAAATCGGGAAAAAAATCGGAGAAAATCGGGAAAAAATCGGGAAAAAATCGGGAAAAAAATCGGAGAAAATCGGGAAAAATCGGAAAAAAATCGGGGAAAAAATCGGAGAAAATCGGAAAAAAAATTCGGAAAAAATCGGAAAAAATCGGGAAAAAATCGGGAAAAAAATCGGAGAAAATCGGGAAAAATCGGAAAAAAATCGGGAAAAAATCGGGAAAAAAATCGGAGAAAATCGGGAAAAATCGGAAAAAAAATTCGGAAAAAATCGGAAAAAATCGGAAAAAAAATCGGAAAAAATCGGAAAAAATCGGAAAAAAATCGGGAAAAATCGGAAAAAAATCGGGAAAAAAATCGGAGAAAATCGGAAAAAAATCGGAAAAAATCGGGAAAAAATCGGGAAAAAAATCGGAGAAAATCGGGAAAAATCGGGAAAAAAATCGGAGAAAATCGGGAAAAATCTGGAAAAAATCGGGGAAAAAATCGGAGAAAATCGGGAAAAATCGGAAAAAAATCGGGAAAAAAATCGGAGAAAATCGGAAAAAAAATTCGGAAAAAATCGGAAAAAATCGGAAAATAAATCGGAAAAAATCGGGAAAAAATCGGGAAAAAAATCGGAGAAAATCGGGAAAAATCGGGAAAAAAATCGGAGAAAATCGGAAAAAAAATCGGAAAAAATCGGGAAAAAATCGGAGAAAATCGGGAAAAATCGGAAAAAAATCGGAAAAAATCGGGAAAAAATCGGAAAAAATCGGAAAAAATCGGGAAAAAAATCGGAGAAAATCGGGAAAAATCGGGAAAATAATCGGGAAAAAAATCGGAGAAAATCGGGAAAAATCGGGAAAAATCGGAAAAAAATCGGGAAAAAATCGGGAAAAAAATCGGAGAAAATCGGGAAAAATCGGAAAAAAATCGGGAAAAAAATCGGAGAAAATCGGAAAAAAAATTCGGAAAAAATCGGAAAAAATCGGAAAAAAATCGGAAAAAATCGGGAAAAAATCGGAAAAAAATCGGAGAAAATCGGGAAAAATCGGGAAAAAAATCGGAGAAAATCGGAAAAAAAATTCGGAAAAATTCGGGAAAAAATCGGGAAAAAATCGGGAAAAATCGGAGAAAATCGGGAAAAATCGGAAAAAAATCGGGAAAAAAATCGGAGAAAATCGGAAAAAAAATTCGGAAAAAATCGGAAAAAATCGGGAAAAAATCGGGGAAAAAATCGGAGAAAATCGGGAAAAATCGGAAAAAAATCGGAAAAAAATCGGAGAAAATCGGAAAAAAAAATTCGGAAAAAATCGGAAAAAATCGGAAAATAAATCGGAAAAAATCGGGAAAAAATCGGGAAAAAAATCGGAGAAAATCGGGAAAAATCGGGAAAAAAATCGGAGAAAATCGGGAAAAAAAATTCGGAAAAAATCGGGAAAAATCGGAAAAAAAATCGGAAAAAATCGGAAAAAATCGGAAAAAAAATTCGGAAAAAATCGGAAAAAATCGGAAAAAAAATCGGAAAAAATCGGGAAAAAATCGGTGAAAATCGGGAAAAATCGGAAAAAAATCGGAAAAAATCGGGAAAAAATCGGGAAAAAAATCGGAGAAAATCGGGAAAAATCGGGAAAAAAATCGGAGAAAATCGGAAAAAAAATTCGGAAAAAATCGGGAAAAATCGGGAAAAAATCGGGAAAAAATCGGAGAAAATCGGGAAAAATCGGAAAAAAACCGGAAAAAAATCGGAGAAAATCGGAAAAAAAATTCGGAAAAAATCGGAAAAAATCGGGAAAAAATCGGGGAAAAAATCGGAGAAAATCGGGAAAAATCGGAAAAAAATCGGGAAAAAAATCGGAGAAAATCGGAAAAAAAATTCGGAAAAAATCGGAAAAAATCGGAAAATAAATCGGAAAAAATCGGGAAAAAATCGGGAAAAAAATCGGAGAAAATCGGGAAAAATCGGAAAAAAATCGGAGAAAATCGGGAAAAAAAATTCGGAAAAAATCGGGAAAAATCGGAAAAAAAATCGGAAAAAATCGGAAAAAATCAGAAAAAAAATTCGGAAAAAATCGGAAAAAATCGGAAAAAAAATCGGAAAAAATCGGGAAAAAATCGGTGAAAATCGGGAAAAATCGGAAAAAAATCGGAAAAAAATCGGGAAAAAAATCTCAGAAAATCGGAAAAAGAATTCGGAAAAAATCGGAAAAAATCGGAAAAAAAATCGGAAAAAATCGGGAAAAAATCGGAAAAAAATCGGGAAAAAAATCGGAGAAAATCGGGAAAAATCGGGAAAAAAATCGGGAAAAAATTGGAAAAAAATCGGGAAAAAAATCGGAAAAAATCGGGAAAAATCGGGAAAAAAATCGGAGAAAATCGGGAAAAATCGGGAAAAAAATCGGAAAAAATCGGAAAAAAAATCGGAAAAAATTCGGAAAAAATCGGAAAAAAATCGGAGAAAATCGGAAAAATCGGAAAAAAATCGGAAAAAAAATGGAAAAATATGGAAAAATCGGAAAAAAATCGGAAAAATCGGTAAAAATCGGAAAAAAAAAAATCGGGAAAAAAATCGGGAAAAAAATCGGAGAAAATCGGAAAAAAATCTGAAAAAAAATCGGGAAAAAATCGGGAAAAAAATCGGAGAAAATCGGGAAAAATCGGAAAAAAATCGGGAAAAAAATCTCAGAAAATCGGAAAAAAAATTCGGAAAAAATCGGAAAAAAAATCGGAAAAAATCGGGAAAAAATCGGAAAAAAATCGGGAAAAAAATCTCAGAAAATCGGAAAAAAAATTCGGAAAAATTCGGGAAAAATCGGAAAAAAAATCGGAAAAAATCGGAAAAAAAATCGGAAAAAATCGGGAAAAAAATCGGGAAAAAAATCGGAGAAAATCGGAAAAAAATCTGAAAAAAAATCGGGAAAAAATCGGGAAAAAATCGGAGAAAATCGGGAAAAATCGGAAAAAAATCGGGAAAAAAATCTCAGAAAATCGGAAAAAAAATTCGGAAAAAATCGGAAAAAATCGGAAAAAAAATCGGAAAAAATCGGGAAAAAATCGGAAAAAAATCGGGAAAAAAATCGGAGAAAATCGGGAAAAATCGGGAAAAAAATCGGAAAAAATCGGAAAAAAAATCGGAGAAAATCGGGAAAAAATCGGGAAAAATTTTGAAAAAAAATTCGGAAAAATTCGGGAAAAATCGGAAAAAAAATCGGAAAAAATCGGAAAAAAAATCGGAAAAAATCGGGAAAAAATCGGAAAAAAATCGGGAAAAAAATCGGAGAAAATCGGGAAAAATCGGAAAAAAACGGGAAAAAAATCTCAGAAAATCGGAAAAAAAATTCGGAAAAAATCGGAAAAAAATCGGGAAAAAATCGGGAAAAAAATCGGAGAAAATCGGGAAAAATCGGAAAAAAATCGGAAAAAATCGGGAAAAAAATCGGGAAAAAATCGGAGAAAAATCGAAAAATCGGAAAAAAATCTGAAAAAAAATCGGGAAAAAATCGGGAAAAAAATCGGAGAAAATCGGGAAAAATCGGAAAAAAATCGGGAAAAAAATCGGAGAAAATCGGAAAAAAAATTCGGAAAAAATCGGAAAAAATCGGAAAAAAAATCGGAAAAAATCGGGAAAAAATCGGAAAAAAATCGGGAAAAAAATCGGAGAAAATCGGGAAAAATCGGGAAAAAAATCGGAAAAAATCGGAAAAAAAATCGGAAAAAATCCGGGAAAAAAATCTCAGAAAATCGGGAAAAATCGGAAAAAAAACGGGAAAAAAATCTCAGAAAATCGGAAAAAAAATCGGAAAAAATCGGGAAAAAATCGGAAAAAAATCGGAAAAAAATCGGGAAAAAAATCGGAAAAAATCGGGAAAAATCGGGAAAAAAATCGGAGAAAATCGGGAAAAATCGGGAAAAAAATCGGAGAAAATCGGGAAAAATCGGAAAAAAACCGGGAAAAAAATCGGGAAAAAAATCGGAGAAAATCGGAAAAAAATCTAAAAAAAAATCGGGAAAAAATCGGGAAAAAAAAAAATCGGAGAAAATCGGGAAAAATCGGAAAAAAATCGGGAAAAAAATCGGAGAAAATCGGAAAAAAAATTCGGAAAAAATCGGAAAAATCGGAAAAAAAATCGGAAAAATCGGGAAAAAATCGGAAAAAAATCGGGAAAAAAATCGGAGAAAATCGGGAAAAATCGGAAAAAAAATCGGAAAAAATCGGGAAAAAATCGGGAAAAAAATCGGAGAAAATCGGGAAAAATCGGAAAAAAATCGGGAAAAAAATCGGAGAAAATCGGGAAAAATCGGAAAAAAATCGGAAAAAATCGGGAAAAATCGGAAAAAAATCGGAAAAAAAAAAATTCGGAAAAAATCGGAAAAAATCGGAAAAAAAATCGGAAAAATCGGGAAAAAATCGGAAAAAAATCGGGAAAAAAATCGGAAAAAAATCGGAAAAAAATCGGAAAAAATCGGAAAAAAAAAAATTCGGAAAAAAATCGGGAAAAATCGGAAAAAAAATCGGAAAAAATCGGAAAAAAAATCGGAAAAAATCGGGAAAAAATCGGAAAAAAATCGGGAAAAAAATCGGAGAAAATCGGGAAAAATCGGAAAAAAATCTGGAAAAAATCGGAGAAAATCGGGAAAAATCGGAAAAAAATCGGGAAAAAAATCGGAGAAAATCGGGAAAAATCGGAAAAAAACCGGGAAAAAAATCTCAAAAAATCGGAAAAAATCGGGAAAAAATCGGAAAAAAATCGGGAAAAAAATCGGAGAAAATCGGGAAAAATCGGGAAAAAAATCGGGAAAAAATCGGAAAAAAATCGGGAAAAAAATCGGAAAAAATCGGGAAAAATCGGGAAAAAAATCGGAGAAAATCGGGAAAAATCGGGAAAAAATCGGAGAAAAATCGGAAAAAATCGGAAAAAAACGGGAAAAAAATCGGGAAAAAAATCGGAGAAAATCGGAAAAAAATCGGAAAAAAAATCGGGAAAAAATCGGGAAAAAAATCGGAAAAAATCGGAAAAATCGGAAAAAAATCGGGAAAAAAATCTCAGAAAATCGGAAAAAAAATTCGGAAAAAATCGGAAAATATCGGAAAAAAAATCGGGAAAAAAATCGGAAAAAATCGGAAAAAAATCGGGAAAAAAATCGGAGAAAATCGGGAAAAATCGGAAAAAAATCGGAAAAAATCGGAAAAAAAATCGGAAAAAATCGGGAAAAAATCGGGAAAAAAATCGGAGAAAATCGGGAAAAATCGGAAAAAAATCGGAAAAAAATCGGAGAAAATCGGAAAAATCGGAAAAAAATCGGAAAAAATCGGGAAAAATCGGAAAAAAAATCGGAGAAAATCGGAAAAAAAATCGGAAAAAATCGGAAAAAATCGGAAAAAAAATCGGAAAAATCGGGAAAAAATCGGAAAAAAATCGGGAAAAAAATCGGAGAAAATCGGGAAAAAATCGGGAAAAAATTTGAAAAAAAATTCGGAAAAATCGGGAAAAATCGGAAAAAAAATCGGAAAAAATCGGAAAAAAAATCGGAAAAAATCGGGAAAAAATCGGAAAAAAATCGGGAAAAAAATCGGAGAAAATCGGGAAAAATCGGAAAAAAATCTGGAAAAAATCGGAGAAAATCGGGAAAAATCGGAAAAAAATCGGGAAAAAAATCGGAGAAAATCGGGAAAAATCGGAAAAAAACGGGAAAAAAATCTCAGAAAATCGGAAAAAAAATCGGAAAAAATCGGGAAAAAATCGGAAAAAAATCGGGAAAAAAATCGGAGAAAATCGGGAAAAATCGGGAAAAAAATCGGGAAAAAATCGGAAAAAAATCGGGAAAAAAATCGGAAAAAATCGGGAAAAATCGGGAAAAAAATCGGAGAAAATCGGGAAAAATCGGGAAAAAAATCGGAGAAAATCGGGAAAAATCGGAAAAAAACCGGGAAAAAAATCGGGAAAAAAATCGGAGAAAATCGGAAAAAAATCTAAAAAAAAATCGGGAAAAAATCGGGAAAAAAATCGGAGAAAATCGGGAAAAATCGGAAAAAAATCGGGAAAAAAATCTCAGAAAATCGGAAAAAAAATTCGGAAAAAATCGGAAAATATCGGAAAAAAAATCGGAAAAAATCGGGAAAAAATCGGAGAAAATCGGAAAAAAATTTGAAAAAAAATTCGGAAAAATTCGGGAAAAATCGGAAAAAAAATCTGAAAAAATCGGAAAAAAAAAAAATCGGAAAAAAATCGGAAAAAATCGGGAAAAAAATCGGAAAAAAAAAATCGGAAAAAATCGGAAAAAAATCGGAAAAAAATCGGAAAAATCGGAAAAATCGGAAAAAAATCGGAAAAAAATCGGAAAAAAATCGGAGAAAATCGGGAAAAATCGGAAAAAAATCGGGAAAAAAATCGGGAAAAAAATCGGAAAAAGTCGGAAAAAATATCGGAAAAAATCGGAAAAAATCGGAAAAAAAATCGGAAAAATCGGGAAAAAATCGGAAAAAAATCGGAAAAAAATCGGAAAAATCGGGAAAAATCGGAAAAAAATCGGAAAAAATCGGAAAAAAAATCGGAAAAAATCGGGAAAAAATCGGAAAAAAAAAAATCGGAAAAATCGGAAAAAAAATCGGAAAAAATCGGAAAAAATCGGAAAAAATCGGAAAAATCGGAAAAATCGGAAAAAAATCGGAAAAAATCGGAAAAAAATCGGAAAAAAATCGGAGAAAATCGGAAAAAAATCTGAAAAAAAATCGGGAAAAAATCGGGAAAAAAATCGGAGAAAATCGGGAAAAATCGGGAAAAAAATCGGAGAAAATCGGAAAAAAAATTCGGAAAAAATCGGAAAAAATCGGAAAAAAAATCGGAAATAATCGGGAAAAAATCGGAAAAAAATCGGGAAAAAAATCGGAGAAAATCGGGAAAAATCGGGAAAAAATCGGAAAAAATCGGGAAAAATCGGGAAAAAAATCTCAGAAAATCGGAAAAAAAATTCGGAAAAAATCGGAAAAAATCGGAAAAAAAATCGGAAAAAATCGGGAAAAAATCGGAAAAAAATCGGGAAAAAAATCGGAGAAAATCGGGAAAAATCGGAAAAAATTCGGAAAAAATCGGGAAAAATCGGGAAAAAATCGGGGAAAAAATCGGAGAAAATCGGGAAAAATCGGAAAAAAACCGGAAAAAAATCTCAGAAAATCGGAAAAAAAATTCGGAAAAAATCGGAAAAAATCGGAAAAAAAATCGGAAATAATCGGGAAAAAATCGGAAAAAAATCGGGAAAAAAATCGGAGAAAATCGGGAAAAATCGGAAAAAATTCGGAAAAAATCGGGAAAAATCGGGAAAAAATCGGGAAAAAAAATTCGGAAAAAATCGGGAAAAATCGGAAAAAAATCGGGAAAAAAATCGGAGAAAATCGGAAAAAAAATTCGGAAAAAATCGGAAAAAATCGGGAAAAAATCGGGGAAAAAATCGGAGAAAATCGGGAAAAATCGGAAAAAAATCGGGAAAAAAATCGGAGAAAATCGGAAAAAAAATTCGGAAAAAATCGGAAAAAATCGGAAAATAAATCGGAAAAAATCGGGAAAAAATCGGGAAAAAAATCGGAGAAAATCGGGAAAAATCGGGAAAAAAATCGGAGAAAATCGGGAAAAAAAATTCGGAAAAAATCGGGAAAAATCGGAAAAAAAATCGGAAAAAATCGGAAAAAATCGGAAAAAAAATTCGGAAAAAATCGGAAAAAATCGGAAAAAAAATCGGAAAAAATCGGGAAAAAATCGGAAAAAATCGGGAAAAATCGGAAAAAAATCGGAAAAAATCGGGAAAAAATCGGGAAAAAAATCGGAGAAAATCGGGAAAAATCGGGAAAAAAATCGGAGAAAATCGGAAAAAAAATTCGGAAAAAATCGGAAAAAATCGGAAAAAATCGGGAAAAAAATCGGAGAAAATCGGGAAAAATCGGAAAAAAACCGGAAAAAAATCGGAGAAAATCGGGAAAAATCGGAAAAAAATCGGAAAAAATCGGGAAAAATCTGAAAAAAAATCGGAAAAAAATCGGAAAAAATCGGAAAAAAAATTCGGAAAAAATCGGGAAATATCGGAAAAAATCGGGAAAAAAAATCGGAGAAAATCGGGAAAAATCGGAAAAAAATCGGAAAAAAATCGGAAAAAATCGGAAAAAAAATTCGGAAAAAATCGGAAAAAATCGGGAAAAAATCGGGAAAAAATCGGAAAAAATCGGAAAAAAATCGGGAAAAAAATCGGAAAAAATCGGAAAAATCGGAAAAAAATCGGGAAAAAATCGGAAAAAAATCGGAGAAAAATCGGAAAAATCGGAAAAAAAATTCGGAAAAAATCGGAAAAAATCGGAAAAAAAATCGGAAAAAATCGGGAAAAAATCGGAGAAAATCGGGAAAAATCGGAAAAAAATCGGGAAAAAAATCGGAGAAAATCGGAAAAAAATCGGAAAAAATCGGGAAAAATCGGGAAAAAAATCGGAGAAAATCGGGAAAAATCGGAAAAAAATCGGAAAAAAATCGGAGAAAATCGGAAAAAAAATTCGGAAAAAATCGGAAAAAATCGGAAAATAAATCGGAAAAAATCGGGAAAAAATCGGGAAAAAAATCGGAGAAAATCGGGAAAAAATCGGAAAAAAATCGGAAAAAAATCGGAGAAAATCGGGAAAAATCGGAAAAAAATCGGGAAAAAAATCGGAGAAAATCGGAAAAAAAATTCGGAAAAAATCGGAAAAAATCGGAAAAAAATCGGGAAAAAATCGGGAAAAAAATCGGAGAAAATCGGGAAAAATCGGGAAAAAAATCGGAGAAAAAATCGGAAAAAAAATTCGGAAAAAATCGGGAAAAATCGGAAAAAAAATCGGAAAAAATCGGAAAAAATCGGAAAAAAAATTCGGAAAAAATCGGGAAAAAATCGGAAAAAAATCGGAGAAAATCGGGAAAAATCGGAAAAAAATCGGGAAAAAAATCGGAGAAAATCGGGAAAAATCGGAAAAAAAATCGGGAAAAAATCGGAAAAAAATCGGAGAAAATCGGGAAAAATCGGAAAAAAATCGGGAAAAAATCGGGAAAAAAATCGGAGAAAATCGGGAAAAATCGGAAAAATAATCGGGAAAAAAATCGGAGAAAATCGGAAAAAAAATTCGGAAAAAATCGGAAAAAATCGGAAAATAAATCGGAAAAAATCGGAAAAAAATCGGGAAAAAAATCGGAGAAAATCGGGAAAAATCGGGAAAAATCGGAAAAAAAATCGGAAAAAATCGGAAAAAATCGGAAAAAAAATTCGGAAAAAATCGGGAAAAAATCGGGAAAAAAATCGGAGAAAATCGGGAAAAATCGGAAAAAAATCGGGAAAAAAATCGGAGAAAATCGGGAAAAATCGGAAAAAAATCGGGAAAAAATCGGAAAAAAATCGGAGAAAATCGGGAAAAATCGGAAAAAAATCGGAAAAAATCGGAAAAAAATCGGAAAAATCGGGAAAAATCGGAAAAAAAATTCGGAAAAAATCGGAAAAAAATCGGAAAAATCGGGAAAAATCGGAAAAAAATCGGGAAAAAATCGGAAAAAAATCGGAGAAAATCGGGAAAAATCGGAAAAAAATCGGGAAAAAATCGGGAAAAAAATCGGAGAAAATCGGGAAAAATCGGAAAAAAAATTCGGAAAAAATCGGAAAAAATCGGAAAAAAAATCGGAAAAAAAATCGGAAAAAATCGGGAAAAAATCGGAGAAAATCGGGAAAAATCGGAAAAAAATCGGGAAAAAAATCGGAGAAAATCGGAAAAAATCGGAAAAAATCGGGAAAAAATCGGAAAAAAATCGGAAAAAATCGGGAAAAAAATCGGAAAAAAAAATCGGAAAAAATCGGAAAAAAAAAAAATCGTAAAAAATCGGAAAAAATCGGAAAAAATCGGGAAAAAAATCGGAGAAAATCGGGAAAAATCGGAAAAAAATCGGGAAAAAAATCGGAGAAAATCGGAAAAAAAATTCGGAAAAAATCGGAAAAAATCGGAAAATAAATCGGAAAAAATCGGAAAAAATCGGGAAAAAAATCGGAGAAAATCGGGAAAAATCGGAAAAAAATCGGAGAAAATCGGAAAAAAAATCGGAAAAAATCGGAAAAAATCGGAAAAATCGGGAAAAATCGGAAAAAAATCGGAGAAAATCGGGAAAAAATCGGAAAAAATCGGGAAAAATCGGGAAAATAATCGGAGAAAATCGGGAAAAATCGGAAAAAAATAATCGGGAAAAAAATCGGAAAAATCGGGAAAAATCGGGAAAAATCGGAAAAAAATCGGGAAAAAATCGGAAAAAAATCGGAAAAAATCGGGAAAAATCGGAAAAAAATCGGGAAAAAAATCGGAGAAAATCGGAAAAAAAATTCGGAAAAAATCGGAAAAAATCGGAAAATAAATCGGAAAAAATCGGAAAAAATCGGAAAAAAATCGGAGAAAATCGGGAAAAATCGGGAAAAAAATCGGAAAAATCGGAAAAAAAATTCGGAAAAAATCGGGAAAAATCGGGAAAAAATCGGAAAAAAATCGGAGAAAATCGGGAAAAATCGGAAAAAAAAAATCGGAAAAAAATCGGAGAAAAAAATCGGAAAAAAAATTCGGAAAAAATCGGAAAAAATCGGGAAAAAATCGGGAAAAAATCGGAGAAAATCGGGAAAAATCGGAAAAAAATCGGGAAAAAAATCGGAGAAAATCGGAAAAAAAATTCGGAAAAAATCGGAAAAAATCGGAAAAAAATCGGAAAAAATCGGAAAAAATCGGGAAAAAATCGGAGAAAATCGGGAAAAATCGGAAAAAAATCGGAGAAAATCGGGAAAAAAAATTCGGAAAAAATCGGGAAAAATCGGAAAAAAAATCGGAAAAAATCGGAAAAAATCGGAAAAAAAATTCGGAAAAAATCGGAAAAAATCGGAAAAAAAATCGGAAAAAATCGGGAAAAAATCGGTGAAAATCGGGAAAAATCGGAAAAAAATCGGAAAAAATCGGAAAAAATCGGGAAAAAAATCGGAAAAAATCGGGAAAAATCGGGAAAAAAATCGGAGAAAATCGGAAAAAAAATTCGGAAAAAATCGGAAAAATCGGGAAAAAATCGGGAAAAAAATCGGAGAAAAAAATCGGGAAAAATCGGAAAAAAACCGGAAAAAAATCGGAGAAAATCGGAAAAAAAATTCGGAAAAAATCGGAAAAAATCGGAAAAAATCGGGAAAAAATCGGAGAAAATCGGGAAAAATCGGAAAAAAATCGGGAAAAAAATCGGAGAAAATCGGAAAAAAAATTCGGAAAAAATCGGAAAAAATCGGAAAATAAATCGGAAAAAATCGGAAAAAATCGGAAAAAAAATTCGGAAAAAATCGGGAAAAATCGGGAAAAAAATCGGAGAAAATCGGAAAAAAAATCGGAAAAAATCGGGAAAAATCGGAAAAAAAATCGGAAAAAATCGGAAAAAATCGGAAAAAAAATTCGGAAAAAATCGGAAAAAATCGGAAAAAAAATCGGAAAAAATCGGGAAAAAATCGGTGAAAAAATCGGAAAAAATCGGAAAAAAATCGGAAAAAAATCGGAAAAAAATCTCAGAAAATCGGAAAAAAAATTCGGAAAAAATCGGAAAAAATCGGAAAAAAAATCGGAAAAAATCGGGAAAAAATCGGAAAAAAATCGGGAAAAAAATCGGAGAAAATCGGGAAAAATCGGAAAAAAATCGGGAAAAAATTGGAAAAAAATCGGAAAAAAATCGGAAAAAATCGGAAAAAAATCGGAAAAAAATCGGAGAAAATCGGGAAAAATCGGAAAAAAATCGGAAAAAATCGGAAAAAAAATCGGAAAAAATCGGGAAAAAATCGGGAAAAAAATCGGAAAAAATCGGGAAAAATCGGAAAAAAATCGGAAAAAAAAAAAAATCGGAGAAAATCGGGAAAAATCGGAAAAAAATCGGAAAAATCGGGAAAAATCGGAAAAAAACCGGAAAAAAATCGGAAAAAAATCGGAAAAAATCGGAAAAAAATCGAAAAAAAATCGGAAAAAATCGGAAAAAAATCGGAGAAAATCGGGAAAAATCGGAAAAAAATCGGGAAAAAAATCGGAGAAAATCGGAAAAAAAATTCGGAAAAAATCGGAAAAAAAATCGGAAAAAATCGGGAAAAAATCGGAAAAAAATCGGGAAAAAAATCTCAGAAAATCGGAAAAAAAAAAAAAAAAATTCGGAAAAATTCGGGAAAAATCGGAAAAAAAATCGGAAAAAATCGGAAAAAAAATCGGAAAAAATCGGGAAAAAAAAAAAATCGGAAAAAAATCGGAGAAAATCGGAAAAAAATCGGAAAAAAAATCGGAAAAAATCGGAAAAAATCGGAAAAATCGGGAAAAATCGGAAAAAAATCGGAAAAAAATCTCAGAAAATCGGAAAAAAAATTCGGAAAAAATCGGAAAAAATCGGAAAAAAAATCGGAAAAAATCGGGAAAAAATCGGAAAAAAATCGGGAAAAAAATCGGAGAAAATCGGGAAAAATCGGGAAAAAAATCGGAAAAAATCGGAAAAAAAATCGGAAAAAATCGGAAAAAATCGGGAAAAATTTCGGAAAAAAATTCGGAAAAATTCGGGAAAAATCGGAAAAAAAATCGGAAAAAATCGGAAAAAAAATCGGAAAAAATCGGGAAAAAATCGGAAAAAAATCGGGAAAAAAATCGGAGAAAATCGGGAAAAATCGGAAAAAAATCTGGAAAAAATCGGAGAAAATCGGGAAAAATCGGAAAAAAATCGGAAAAAAATCGGAGAAAAAATCGGGAAAAATCGGAAAAAAACCGGAAAAAAATCGGAGAAAATCGGAAAAAAAATCGGAAAAAATCGGAAAAAAATCGGGAAAAAATCGGGAAAAAAATCGGAGAAAATCGGGAAAAATCGGAAAAAAATCGGAAAAAATCGGGAAAAAAATCGGGAAAAAATCGGAGAAAATCGGAAAAAAATCTGAAAAAAAATCGGGAAAAAATCGGGAAAAAAATCGGAGAAAATCGGGAAAAATCGGAAAAAAATCGGGAAAAAAATCTCAGAAAATCGGAAAAAAAATTCGGAAAAAATCGGAAAATATCGGAAAAAAAATCGGAAAAAATCGGGAAAAAATCGGAAAAAAATCGTGAAAAAAATCGGAGAAAATCGGGAAAAATCGGGAAAAAAATCGGAAAAAATCGGAAAAAAAATCGGAAAAAATCCGGGAAAAAAATCTCAGAAAATCGGGAAAAATCGGAAAAAAAACGGGAAAAAAATCTCAGAAAATCGGAAAAAAAATCGGAAAAAATCGGGAAAAAATCGGAAAAAAATCGGAAAAAAATCGGAGAAAATCGGAAAAAATCGGAAAAAATCGGAAAAAAAAAAAATCGGAAAAATCGGAAAAATCGGAAAAATCGAAAAAAATCGGAAAAATCGGGAAAAATCGGAAAAAAACCGGAAAAAAATCGGGAAAAAAATCGGAAAAAAATCGGAAAAAAATCGGAAAAAAAATCGGAAAAAATCGGGAAAAAAATCGGAGAAAATCGGGAAAAATCGGAAAAAAATCGGGAAAAAAATCTCAGAAAATCGGAAAAAAAATTCGGAAAAAATCGGAAAATATCGGAAAAAAAATCGGGAAAAATCGGGAAAAAATCGGAAAAAAATCGGGAAAAAAATCGGAGAAAATCGGGAAAAATCGGGAAAAAAATCGGAAAAAATCGGAAAAAAATCGGAAAAAATCGGGAAAAAATTGGGAAAAAAATCGGAGAAAATCGGGAAAAATCGGAAAAAAATCGGGAAAAAAATCGGAGAAAATCGGGAAAAATCGGAAAAAAATCGGAAAAAATCGGAAAAATCGGGAAAAAAATCGGAAAAAAAATCGGAAAAAAAATTCGGAAAAAATCGGAAAAAATCGGAAAAAAAATCGGAAATAATCGGGAAAAAATCGGAAAAAAATCGGGAAAAAAATCGGAGAAAATCGGGAAAAAATCGGGAAAAAATTTGAAAAAAAATTCGGAAAATTCGGGAAAAATCGGAAAAAAAATCGGAAAAAATCGGAAAAAAAATCGGAAAAAATCGGGAAAAAATCGGAAAAAAATCGGGAAAAAAATCGGAGAAAATCGGGAAAAATCGGAAAAAAATCTGGAAAAAATCGGAGAAAATCGGGAAAAATCGGAAAAAAATCGGGAAAAAAAACGGAGAAAATCGGGAAAAATCGGAAAAAAACCGGGAAAAAAATCTCAAAAAATCGGAAAAAATCGGGAAAAAATCGGAAAAAAATCGGGAAAAAAATCGGAGAAAATCGGGAAAAATCGGAAAAAAATCGGGAAAAAATCGGAAAAAAATCGGAAAAAAATCGGAAAAAATCGGGAAAAATCGGGAAAAAAATCGGAAAAAAAAAATCGGAAAAAAAAAAAAATCGGAGAAAATCGGAAAAAAAAAAAATCGGAAAAAATCGGAAAAAATCGGAAAAAAATCGGAGAAAATCGGGAAAAATCGGAAAAAAATCGGGAAAAAATTCGGAGAAAATCGGGAAAAATCGGGAAAAAATCGGGAAAAAAATCGGGAAAAAAATCGGAGAAAATCGGAAAAAAAATTCGGAAAAAATCGGAAAAAATCGGAAAAAAAATCGGAAAAAAATCGGGAAAAAAATCGGAGAAAATCGGGAAAAAATCGGGAAAAAATTTGAAAAAAAATTCGGAAAAATTCGGGAAAAATCGGAAAAAAAATCGGAAAAAATCGGAAAAAAAATCGGAAAAAATCGGGAAAAAATCGGAAAAAAATCGGAAAAAAATCGGAGAAAATCGGGAAAAATCGGAAAAAAATCGGAAAAAATCGAAAAAAAATCGGAAAAAATCGGGAAAAATCGGAAAAAAATCGGGAAAAAAATCGGAGAAAATCGGGAAAAATCGGAAAAAAATCGGGAAAAAAATCGGAGAAAATCGGAAAAAAAATTCGGAAAAAATCGGAAAAAAATCGGAAAAAATCGGAAAAAAAAATCGGAGAAAATCGGAAAAATCGGAAAAAAATCGGAAAAAAATCGGAAAAAAATCGGGAAAAAATCGGAAAAAATCGGAAAAAAATCGGAAAAAAAAAAAATCGGGAAAAAATCGGGAAAAAAATCGGAGAAAATCGGGAAAAATCGGAAAAAAATCGGAAAAAAATCTCAGAAAATCGGAAAAAAAATTCGGAAAAAATCGGAAAAATCGGAAAAAAAATCGGAAAAAATCGGGAAAAAAATCGGAAAAAATCGGGAAAAATCGGGAAAAAAATCGGAAAAAAATCGGAAAAAAAATCGGAAAAAATCGGGGAAAAAAATCGGAAAAAATCGGGAAAAATCGGAAAAAAATCGGGAAAAAAATCGGAAAAATCGGAAAAAAAATCGGAAAAAATCGGGAAAAAATCGGAAAAAAATCGGAAAAAAATCGGAAAAAATCGGAAAAAATCGGAAAAAAATCGGAAAAAAATCGGAAAAAATCGGAAAAAAATCGGAAAAAAATCGGAAAAAATCGGAAAAAAATCGGAAAAAAATCGGAGAAAATCGGAAAAAAATCGGAAAAAAATCGGAAAAATCGGGAAAAATCGGAAAAAAAACCGGAAAAAAATCGGAAAAAAATCGGAGAAAATCGGAAAAAAATCGGAAAAAAAATCGGGAAAAAATCGGAAAAAATCGGAGAAAATCGGGAAAAATCGGAAAAAAATCGGGAAAAAAATCTCAGAAAATCGGAAAAAAAATTCGGAAAAAATCGGAAAAAAAAAAATCGGAAAAAAAATCGGAAAAAATCGGGAAAAAATCGGAAAAAATCGGAAAAAAAAAATCGGAAAAAAAATTCGGAAAAATTCGGGAAAAATCGGAAAAAAAATCGGAAAAAATCGGAAAAAAAATCGAAAAAAATCGGAAAAAATCGGGAAAAAAATCGGAGAAAATCGGGAAAAATCGGAAAAAATCGGGAAAAAAATCGGAAAAAAATCGGAAAAAATCGGAAAAAATCGGGAAAAAATCGGAAAAAAATCGGGAAAAAAATCGGAAAAATCGGAAAAATCTGAAAAAAATCGGAAAAAAATCGGGAAAAAAATCGGAAAAATCGGAAAAAATATTCGGAAAAAATCGGAAAAAATCGGAAAAAAAATCGAAAAAAATCGGGAAAAAATCGGAAAAAAATCGGGAAAAAAAAAATCGGAGAAAATCGGAAAAAAAAAATCGGAAAAAAATCGGAAAAAATCGGAAAAAATCGGAAAAAAAATCGGAAAAAATCGGAAAAAATCGGAAAAAAATCGGGAAAAAAATCGGAAAAAAAATCGGAAAAATCGGAAAAAATCGGAAAAAATCGGAAAAATCGGAAAAAAATCTCAAAAAATCGGAAAAAAAATTCGGAAAAAATCGGAAAAAAATCGGAAAAAAATCGGAAAAAATCGGGAAAAAATCGGAAAAAAATCGGGAAAAAAATCGGAAAAATCGGAAAAATCGGAAAAAATTCGGAAAAAATCGGGAAAAATCGGAAAAAAATCGGGAAAAAAATCGGAGAAAATCGGGAAAAATCGGAAAAAAACGGAAAAAAATCGGAGAAAATCGGAAAAAAAATCGGAAAAAATCGGAAAAAATCGGAAAAAAAATCGGAAAAAAAATCGGGAAAAAATCGGAAAAAAATCGGAAAAAAATCGGAGAAAATCGGGGAAAAATCGGAAAAAATTCGGAAAAAATCGGGAAAAATCGGGAAAAAATCGGGAAAAAAATCGGAGAAAATCGGGAAAAATCGGAAAAAAAAAATCGGAAAAAAATCGGAGAAAATCGGAAAAAAAAAATCGGAAAAAATCGGAAAAAATCGGAAAAAATCGGAAAAAATCGGAAAAAATCGGGAAAAATCGGAAAAAAATCGGGAAAAAAATCGGAAAAAATCGGAAAAAAAATCGGAAAAAATCGGAAAAAATCGGAAAAAAATCGGAAAAAATCGGAAAAAATCGGAAAAAAATCGGAAAAAATCGGAAAAAAATCGGGAAAAAAATCGGAGAAAATCGGGAAAAAAAATTCGGAAAAAATCGGGAAAAATCGGAAAAAAAAAAATCGGAAAAAATCGGAAAAAATCGGAAAAAAAATCGGAAAAAATCGGAAAAAATCGGAAAAAAAATCGGAAAAAATCGGAAAAAATCGGAAAAAATCGGGAAAAATCGGAAAAAAATCGGAAAAAATCGGAAAAAAAAAATCGGAAAAAAATCGGAGAAAATCGGAAAAATTCGGGAAAAAATCGGAAAAAATCGGAAAAAAAATCGGAAAAAATCGGGAAAAATCGGAAAAAAATCGGGAAAAAAATCGGAGAAAATCGGGAAAAATCTGAAAAAAATCGGAAAAAAAATTCGGAAAAAATCGGAAAAAATCGGAAAAAATCGGAAAAAATCGGAAAAAAATCGGAAAAAATCGGAAAAAATCGGAAAAAATCGGGAAAAATCGGAAAAAAATCGGAAAAAAATCGGAGAAAATCGGAAAAAATCGGAAAAAATCGGAAAAAATCGGAAAAAAATCGGAAAAAATCGGGAAAAAATCGGAAAAAAATCGGAGAAAAAAATCGGAAAAAATCGGGAAAAAAATCGGAAAAAATCGGAAAAAAAATCGGAAAAAATCGGGAAAAATCGGAAAAAAAATCGGAAAAAATCGGAAAAAATCGGAAAAAAAATCGGAAAAAATCGGAAAAAATCGGAAAAAAAATCGGAAAAAATCGGGAAAAAATCGGAGAAAATCGGGAAAAATCGGAAAAAAATCGGAAAAAAATCGGGAAAAAAATCTCAGAAAATCGGAAAAAAAATTCGGAAAAAATCGGAAAAAATCGGAAAAAAATCGGAAAAAATCGGGAAAAAATCGGAAAAAAATCGGAAAATCGGAAAAATCGGAAAAAAAATCGGAAAAAAAATCGGAAAAAATCGGAAAAAAAATCGGAAAAAATCGGGAAAAAAATCGGAAAAAAAATCGGAAAAAATCGGGAAAAATCGGAAAAAAAATCGGAAAAAATCGGAAAAAATCGGAAAAAAAATCGGAAAAAATCGGGAAAAAATCGGAAAAAATCGGGAAAAATCGGAAAAAAATCGGAAAAAAATCGGGAAAAAAATCGAAAATCGGAAAAAAAATCGGAAAAAATCGGAAAAAATCGGAAAAAAAATCGGAAAAAATCGGGAAAAATCGGAAAAAAATCGGGAAAAAAATCGGAGAAAATCGGAAAAATCGGAAAAAAATCGGAAAAAATCGGAAAAAAAATCGGAAAAAAAATCGGAAAAAATCGGAAAAATCGGGAAAAAAAAAAATCGGAGAAAATCGGAAAAAATCGGAAAAAAATCGGAAAAAATCGGAAAAAAAATCGGAAAAAATCGGGAAAAAATCGGGAAAAAAATCGGAAAAAAATCGGGAAAAATCGGAAAAAAATCGGAAAAAAATCGGAAAAAATCGGGAAAAATCGGGAAAAAAATCGGAAAAATCGGAAAAATCGGAAAAAAACGGAAAAAAATCGGAAAAAAATCGGAGAAAATCGGAAAAAAATCGGAAAAAAAATCGGGAAAAAATCGGAAAAAAAATCGGAGAAAATCGGAAAAATCGGAAAAAAATCGGGAAAAAAATCGGAAAAATCGGAAAAAAAAAAAAATTCGGAAAAAATCGGAAAAAAAATCGGAAAAAATCGGAAAAAAATCGGAAAAAAATCGGGAAAAAAAAAAAAATCGGGAAAAAAATCGGAGAAAATCGGAAAAAAAATTCGGAAAAAATCGGGAAAAATCGGAAAAAAAATCGGAAAAAATCGGAAAAAAAATCGGAAAAAATCGGAAAAAAAAAAATCGGAAAAAAATCGGAGAAAATCGGAAAAAAATCGAAAAAAAATCGGGAAAAAATCGGGAAAAAAATCGGAGAAAATCGGGAAAAATCGGAAAAAAATCGGGAAAAAAATCGGAGAAAATCGGAAAAAAAATCGGAAAAAATCGGAAAAAATCGGAAAAAAAATCGGAAAAAATCGGGAAAAAATCGGAAAAAAATCGGAAAAAAATCGGAGAAAATCGGAAAAAATCGGAAAAAAATTCGGAAAAAATCGGAAAAAAAATCGGAAAAAATCGGGAAAAAATCGGGAAAAAAATCGGAAAAAATCGGGAAAAATCGGAAAAAAATCGGAAAAAAATCGGAGAAAATCGGGAAAAAAAATCGGAAAAATCGGAAAAAAATCGGAAAAAAATCGGAAAAAATCGGGAAAAATCGGAAAAAAATCGGAGAAAATCGGGAAAAATCGGGAAAAAAATCGGAGAAAATCGGAAAAAATCGGAAAAAAACCGGAAAAAAATCGGAAAAAAATCGGAGAAAATCGGAAAAAAATCGGAAAAAAAATCGGAAAAAATCGGGAAAAAAATCGGAGAAAATCGGGAAAAATCGGAAAAAAATCGGGAAAAAAATCGGAGAAAATCGGAAAAAAAATCGGAAAAAATCGGAAAAAATCGGAAAAAAAATCGGAAAAAATCGGGAAAAAATCGGAAAAAAATCGGGAAAAAAATCGGAAAAAATCGGGAAAAATCGGAAAAAAATCGGAAAAAATCGGAAAAAAAAAAATCGGAAAAAATCGGGAAAAAATCGGAAAAAAATCGGAAAAAATCGGAAAAAATCGGAAAAAAATCGGGAAAAAAAAAAATCGGAGAAAATCGGGAAAAATCGGGAAAAAAATCGGAAAAAAAAATCGGAAAAAAATCGGGAAAAAAATCTCAGAAAATCGGAAAAAAAATCGGAAAAAATCGGAAAAAATCGGAAAAAAAATCGGAAAAAATCGGGAAAAAATCGGAAAAAAATCGGGAAAAAAATCGGAGAAAATCGGAAAAAAATCGGGAAAAAATTTGAAAAAAAATCGGAAAATCGGGAAAAATCGGAAAAAAAATCGGAAAAAATCGGAAAAAAAATCGGAAAAAATCGGGAAAAAATCGGAAAAAAATCGGAAAAAAATCGGAGAAAATCGGAAAAAATCGGAAAAAAATCGGGAAAAAATCGGAAAAAAATCGGGAAAAATCGGAAAAAAATCGGAAAAAAAATCGGAGAAAATCGGGAAAAATCGGAAAAAAATCGGGAAAAAAATCGGAAAAAAATCGGAAAAAATCGGAAAAAATCGGAAAAAAATCGGGAAAAAAATCGGAGAAAATCGGGAAAAATCGGAAAAAAATCGGAAAAAAATCGGAAAAAAAAAAAATCGGAAAAAAAATCGGAAAAAATCGGGAAAAATCGGAAAAAAATCGGAAAAAATCGGAAAAATCGGGAAAAAAATCGGAGAAAATCGGGAAAAATCGGAAAAAAACGGGAAAAAAATCGGAAAAAAAAAAAAAAATCGGAAAAAATCGGAAAAAAATCGGAAAAAAAAAAAATCGGAAAAAATCGGGAAAAAAATCGGAGAAAATCGGGAAAAATCGGAAAAAAATCGGGAAAAAAATCGGAGAAAATCGGAAAAAAAATCGGAAAAAATCGGAAAAATCGGAAAAAAAATCGGGAAAAATCGGGAAAAAATCGGAAAAAAATCGGGAAAAAAATCGGAGAAAATCGGGAAAAATCGGAAAAAAATCGGAAAAAATCGGAAAAAAAATCGGAAAAAATCGGAAAAAAATTGGGAAAAAAATCGGAAAAATCGGGAAAAATCGGAAAAAAATCGGGAAAAAAATCGGAAAAAATCGGGAAAAATCGGAAAAAAATCGGAAAAAATCGGGAAAAATCGGGAAAAAAATCTCAGAAAATCGGAAAAAAAATTCGGAAAAAATCGGAAAAAATCGGAAAAAAAATCGGAAAAATCGGAAAAAATCGGAAAAAAATCGGGAAAAAAATCGGAGAAAATCGGAAAAAATCGGAAAAAATTTGGAAAAAAAATCGGAAAAAATCGGAAAAATCGGAAAAAAAATCGGAAAAAATCGGAAAAAAAAAAAAATCGGAAAAAATCGGAAAAAATCGGAAAAAAATCGGGAAAAAAATCGGAAAAAATCGGAAAAAATCGGAAAAAAAAAAAAATCGGAAAAAATCGGAAAAATCGGAAAAATCGGAAAAAAATCGGAAAAAAATCGGAGAAAATCGGGAAAAATCGGAAAAAAATCGGGAAAAAAATCGGAGAAAATCGGAAAAAAAATTCGGAAAAAATCGGAAAAAAATCGGAAAAAATCGGGAAAAAAATCGGAGAAAATCGGAAAAATCGGAAAAAAATCGGAAAAAATCGGGAAAAAAATCGGGAAAAAATCGGAGAAAATCGGAAAAAAATCGGAAAAAAAATCGGGCAAAAATCGGAAAAAAATCGGAGAAAATCGGGAAAAATCGGAAAAAAATCGGGAAAAAAATCGGAGAAAATCGGAAAAAAAATTCGGAAAAAATCGGAAAATATCGGAAAAAAAAAAAAATCGGAAAAAATCGGAAAAAAATCGGAAAAATCGGGAAAAATCGGAAAAAAATCGGAAAAAATCGGAAAAAATCGGAAAAAAAATCGGAAAAAATCGGGAAAAAAATCGGAGAAAATCGGGAAAAATCGGAAAAAAAACGGGAAAAAAATCGGAAAAATCGGAAAAAAAATCGGAAAAAAATCGGAAAAAATCGGAAAAAAATCGGGAAAAAAATCGGAAAAAATCGGGAAAAAAATCGGAAAAAAATCGGGAAAAAAATCGGAAAAAAATCGGGAAAAAAATCGGAAAAAATCGGGAAAAATCGGGAAAAAAATCGGAAAAAATCGGAAAAAATCGGAAAAAAATCGGAGAAAATCGGGAAAAATCGGAAAAAAATCGGGAAAAAAATCGGAAAAAAAAATCGGAAAAAATCGGAAAAAAATCGGAAAAAAAAATCGGGAAAAAATCGGAAAAAAATCGGAAAAAATCGGGAAAAATCGGAAAAAAATCGGAAAAAAATCGGAAAAAATCGGAAAAAAAATCGGAAAAAATCGGAAAAAATCGGAAAAAAAAAAATCGGAAAAAATCGGGAAAAAATCGGAAAAAAATCGGAAAAAAATCGGAAAAAAATCGGAAAAAAATCGGAAAAATCGGAAAAAATCGGAAAAAAATCGGAAAAAAATCGGAAAAAAAATTCGGAAAAATTCGGGAAAAATCGGAAAAAAAATCTGAAAAAATCGGAAAAAAAATCGAAAAAAATCGGGAAAAAATCGGGAAAAAAATCGGAGAAAATCGGGAAAAATCGGAAAAAATCGGGAAAAAAATCGGGAAAAAAATCGGAGAAAATCGGAAAAATCGGGAAAAATCGGAAAAAAATCGGGAAAAAAATCGGAGAAAATCGGGAAAAATCTGAAAAAAATCGGAAAAAAATCGGGAAAAAAATCTCAGAAAATCGGAAAAAATATTCGGAAAAAATCGGAAAAAATCGGAAAAAAAATCGGAAAAAATCGGGAAAAAATCGGAAAAAAATCGGGAAAAAAATCGGAGAAAATCGGGAAAAATCGGAAAAAAATCGGAAAAAATCGGAAAAAAAAAAAAATCGGAAAAAATCGGAAAAAATCGGAAAAAAATCGGAAAAAATCGGAAAAAAAATCGGAAAAAATCGGAAAAAAAATCGGAAAAAATCGGAGAAAATCGGAAAAAAATCGGAAAAAAATCGGAAAAAATCGGAAAAAAATCGGAAAAAAATCGGAAAAAAAAAATCGGAAAAAAAAAATCGGAAAAAAAATCGGAAAAAATCGGAAAAAAATCGGAGAAAATCGGAAAAAAATCGGAAAAAAATCGGAGAAAATCGGAAAAAAAATTCGGAAAAAATCGGAAAAAATCGGAAAAAAAATCGGAAAAATCGGGAAAAAATCGGAAAAAAATCGGAAAAAAATCGGAAAAAATCGGAAAAATCGGAAAAAATCGGGAAAAATCGGGAAAAATCGGAAAAAAATCGGGAAAAAAATCGGAAAAAAAATTCGGAAAAAATCGGAAAAAATCGGAAAAAAAATCGGAAAAAAATCGGAAAAAATCGGAAAAAAATCGGGAAAAAATCGGAGAAAATCGGGAAAAATCGGAAAAAATTCGGAAAAAATCGGGAAAAATCGGGAAAAAATCGGGAAAAAAATCGGAAAAAATCGGAAAAATCGGAAAAAAACCGGAAAAAAATCGGAGAAAATCGGAAAAAAAATCGGAAAAAATCGGAAAAAATCGGGAAAAAATCGGGAAAAAAATCGGAAAAAATCGGGAAAAATCGGAAAAAAATCGGGAAAAAAATCGGAGAAAATCGGAAAAAAAATTCGGAAAAAATCGGAAAAAATCGGAAAAAAAATCGGAAAAAATCGGGAAAAAATCGGAAAAAAATCGGAAAAAAAAAAATCGGGAAAAAATCGGAAAAAATCGGGAAAAATCGGAAAATAAATCGGAAAAAATCGGAAAAAATCGGAAAAAAATCGGAAAAAAAAAATCGGAAAAAATCGGAAAAAAATCGGAGAAAATCGGGAAAAAAAATCGGAAAAAATCGGGAAAAATCGGAAAAAAAATCGGAAAAAATCGGAAAAAATCGGAGAAAAAAAAAAATCGGAAAAAATCGGAAAAAATCGGAAAAAAAATCGGAAAAAATCGGGAAAAAATCGGTGAAAATCGGGAAAAATCGGAAAAAAATCGGAAAAAATCGGGAAAAAATCGGAAAAAAATCGGAGAAAATCGGAAAAATCGGAAAAAAATCGGAAAAAAATCGGAAAAAAAATCGGAAAAAATCGGAAAAAATCGGAAAAAATCGGGAAAAAATCGGAGAAAATCGGAAAAATCGGAAAAAAACCGGAAAAAAATCGGAAAAATCGGAAAAAAAAATCGGAAAAAATCGGAAAAAATCGGGAAAAAATCGGGAAAAAAATCGGAAAAATCGGAAAAATCGGAAAAAAATCGGAAAAAAATCGGAAAAAATCGGAAAAAAAATTCGGAAAAAATCGGAAAAAATCGGAAAAAAATCGGAAAAAATCGGAAAAAAATCGGAAAAAAATCGGAGAAAATCGGGAAAAATCGGAAAAAAATCGGAAAAAATCGGGAAAAAAAATTCGGAAAAAATCGGGAAAAATCGGAAAAAAAATCGGAAAAAATCGGAAAAAATCGGAAAAAAAATTCGGAAAAAATCGGAAAAAATCGGAAAAAAAATCGGAAAAAAAAAATCGGAAAAAATCGGAAAAAATCGGGAAAAATCGGAAAAAAATCGGAAAAAAATCGGGAAAAAAATCTCAGAAAATCGGAAAAAGAATTCGGAAAAAATCGGAAAAAATCGGAAAAAAATCGGAAAAAATCGGAAAAAATCGGAAAAAAATCGGAGAAAATCGGGAAAAAAAATCGGAAAAAAATCGGAGAAAATCGGAAAAAAAATTCGGAAAAAATCGGGAAAAATCGGAAAAAAAATCGGAAAAAATCGGAAAAAATCAGAAAAAAATCGGAAAAAATCGGAAAAATCGGAAAAAAATCGGAAAAAAATCGGGAAAAAAATCGGAAAAATCGGAAAAAGAATCGGAAAAAATCGGAAAAAATCGGAAAAAAAATCGGAAAAAATCGGAAAAAATCGGAAAAAAATCGGGAAAAAAATCGGAGAAAATCGGGAAAAAAATCGGAAAAAATCGGAAAAAATCGGAAAAAAATCGGAAAAAAATCGGAAAAAATCGGAAAAAAATCGGGGAAAAAAATCGGAAAAATCGGAAAAAAAATCGGAAAAAAATCGGAAAAAATCGGAAAAAAAATCGGAAAAAATCGGAAAAAATCGGAAAAAAATCGGAAAAAATCGGGAAAAATCGGAAAAAAAAAAATCGGGAAAAAAATCGGAGAAAATCGGGAAAAATCGGGAAAAAAATCGGAGAAAATCGGAAAAATCGGAAAAAAACCGGAAAAAAATCGGGAAAAAAATCGGAAAAATCGGAAAAAAATCGGAAAAAAAATCGGGAAAAAATCGGAAAAAAATCGGAGAAAATCGGAAAAATCGGAAAAAAATCGGGAAAAAAATCGGAGAAAATCGGAAAAAAAATTCGGAAAAAATCGGAAAAAAAATCGGAAAAAATCGGGAAAAAATCGGAAAAAAATCGGGAAAAAAATCGGAGAAAATCGGAAAAAAAATTCGGAAAAATTCGGGAAAAATCGGAAAAAAAATCGGAAAAAATCGGAAAAAAAATCGGAAAAAAAAAAATCGGAAAAAAATCGGAAAAAAATCGGAGAAAATCGGAAAAAAATCGGAAAAAAAATCGGGAAAAAATCGGGAAAAAATCGGAGAAAATCGGGAAAAATCGGAAAAAAATCGGGAAAAAAATCTCAGAAAATCGGAAAAAAAATTCGGAAAAAAAAAATCGGAAAAAATCGGAAAAAAAATCGGAAAAAATCGGGAAAAAATCGGAAAAAAATCGGGAAAAAAATCGGAGAAAATCGGGAAAAAAATCGGAAAAAAATCGGAAAAAATCGGAAAAAAAATCGGAAAAAATCGGGAAAAAATCGGAAAAAAATCGGAAAAAAATCGGAAAAAAATCGGAAAAAATCGGAAAAAATTTGAAAAAAAATTCGGAAAAATCGGAAAAATCGGAAAAAAAAAAAAATCGGAAAAAATCGGAAAAAAAATCGGAAAAAATCGGAAAAAATCGGAAAAAAATCGGGAAAAAAATCGGAGAAAATCGGAAAAATCGGAAAAAAATCGGGAAAAAATCGGAAAAATCGGAAAAAAATCGGAAAAAAATCGGAAAAAAATCGGAAAAATCGGGAAAAATCGGAAAAAAACCGGGAAAAAAATCTCAGAAAATCGGAAAAAAAATTCGGAAAAAATCGGAAAAAAATCGGGAAAAAATCGGGAAAAAAATCGGAGAAAATCGGGAAAAATCGGAAAAAAATCGGAAAAAATCGGGAAAAAAATCGGGAAAAAATCGGAGAAAATCGGAAAAAAATCGGAAAAAAAATCGGGAAAAAATCGGGAAAAAAATCGGAGAAAATCGGGAAAAATCGGAAAAAAATCGGAAAAAAATCGGAGAAAATCGGAAAAAAAATTCGGAAAAAATCGGAAAAATCGGAAAAAAAATCGGAAAAAATCGGAAAAAATCGGAAAAAAATCGGAAAAAAATCGGAGAAAATCGGAAAAAAAATCGGGAAAAAAATCGGAAAAAATCGGAAAAAAAATCGGAAAAAATCGGGAAAAAAATCGCAGAAAATCGGGAAAAATCGGAAAAAAAACGGGAAAAAAATCTCAGAAAATCGGAAAAAAAATCGGAAAAAATCGGAAAAAAAAAAAATCGGAAAAAAATCGGAAAAAAATCGGAAAAAAATCGGAAAAATCGGAAAAAAATCGGGAAAAAATCGGAAAAAAATCGGAAAAAAATCGGAAAAAATCGGGAAAAATCGGGAAAAAAATCGGAGAAAATCGGGAAAAATCGGGAAAAAAATCGGAGAAAATCGGGAAAAATCGGAAAAAAACCGGGAAAAAAATCGGGAAAAAAATCGGAGAAAATCGGAAAAAAATCTAAAAAAAAATCGGGAAAAAATCGGGAAAAAAATCGGAGAAAATCGGGAAAAATCGGAAAAAAATCGGGAAAAAAATCGGAGAAAATCGGAAAAAAAATCGGAAAAAATCGGAAAAATCGGAAAAAAAATCGGGAAAAATCGGGAAAAAATCGGAAAAAAATCGGGAAAAAAATCGGAGAAAATCGGAAAAATCGGGAAAAAAATCGGAAAAAATCGGAAAAAAAATCGGAAAAAATCGGGAAAAAATTGGGAAAAAAATCGGAGAAAATCGGGAAAAATCGGAAAAAAATCGGGAAAAAAATCGGAGAAAATCGGGAAAAATCGGGAAAAAAATCGGAAAAAATCGGGAAAAATCGGGAAAAAAATCTCAGAAAATCGGAAAAAAAATCGGAAAAAATCGGAAAAAATCGGAAAAAAAATCGGAAAAAATCGGAAAAAATCGGAAAAAAATCGGGAAAAAAATCGGAAAAAAAAAATCGGGAAAAAATCGGGAAAAAATTTGGAAAAAAATTCGGAAAAAATCGGGAAAAATCGGAAAAAAAATCGGAAAAAATCGGAAAAAAAATCGGAAAAAATCGGAAAAAATCGGAAAAAAATCGGGAAAAAAATCGGAAAAATCGGGAAAAAAATCGGAAAAAAATCTGGAAAAAATCGGAAAAAATCGGGAAAAATCGGAAAAAAATCGGGAAAAAAATCGGAGAAAATCGGGAAAAATCGGAAAAAAACCGGGAAAAAAATCTCAGAAAATCGGAAAAAAAATTCGGAAAAAATCGGAAAAAAATCGGGAAAAAATCGGGAAAAAAATCGGAGAAAATCGGGAAAAATCGGAAAAAAATCGGAAAAAATCGGGAAAAAAATCGGGAAAAAATCGGAGAAAATCGGAAAAAAATCTGAAAAAAAATCGGGAAAAAATCGGGAAAAAAATCGGAGAAAATCGGGAAAAATCGGAAAAAAATCGGGAAAAAAATCTCAGAAAATCGGAAAAAAAATTCGGAAAAAATCGGAAAATATCGGAAAAAAAATCGGAAAAAATCGGGAAAAAAATCGGAGAAAATCGGGAAAAATCGGGAAAAAAATCGGAAAAAATCGGAAAAAAAATCGGAAAAAATCGGGAAAAAAATCTCGGAAAAAAATCGGGAAAAATCGGAAAAAAAACGGGAAAAAAAAAAATCTCAGAAAAAAATCGGAAAAAAAATCGGAAAAAATCGGGAAAAAATCGGAAAAAAATCGGGAAAAAAATCGGAGAAAATCGGGAAAAATCGGAAAAAAATCGGAAAAAATCGGAAAAAAATCGGAAAAAAATCGGAAAAAATCGGAAAAATCGGAAAAAAATCGGAGAAAAAATCGGGAAAAATCGGAAAAAAAATCGGAGAAAATCGGGAAAAATCGGAAAAAAACGGAAAAAAATCGGGAAAAAAATCGGAGAAAATCGGAAAAAAATCGGAAAAAAAATCGGGAAAAAATCGGAAAAAAATCGGAAAAATCGGGAAAAATCGGAAAAAAATCGGGAAAAAAATCGGAAAAATCGGAAAAAAAATCGGAAAAAATCGGAAAAAATCGGAAAAAAAATCGGAAAAAATCGGAAAAAATCGGAAAAAAATCGGGAAAAAAATCGGAAAAATCGGGAAAAATCGGGAAAAAATCGGAGAAAATCGGAAAAAAATCGGAAAAAAAATTCGGAAAAAAATCGGAAAAATCGGAAAAAAAAAATCGGAAAAAATCGGAAAAAAAAAAAATCGGAAAAAAATCGGAAAAAATCGGGAAAAAAATCGGAGAAAATCGGGAAAAATCGGAAAAAATCGGAAAAAAATCGGAAAAAAAAAAAATCGGAGAAAATCGGAAAAATCGGGAAAAATCGGAAAAAAATCGGGAAAAAAATCGGAGAAAATCGGGAAAAATCTGAAAAAAATCGGGAAAAAAATCGGGAAAAAAATCTCAGAAAATCGGAAAAAATATTCGGAAAAAATCGGAAAAAATCGGAAAAAAAATCGGAAAAAATCGGGAAAAAATCGGAAAAAAATCGGAAAAAAATCGGAAAAAATCGGGAAAAATCGGGAAAAAAATCGGAAAAAATCGGAAAAAAAATCGGAAAAAATCGGGAAAAAATCGGGAAAAAAATCGGAGAAAATCGGAAAAAAAATTCGGAAAAAATCGGAAAAAATCGGGAAAAAATCGGAGAAAATCGGGAAAAATCGGAAAAAAATCGGAAAAAAAAAAAATCGGAAAAAAATCGGAAAAAAATCGGAGAAAATCGGAAAAAAAAAATCGGAAAAAAAATCGGGAAAAAATCGGGAAAAAAATCGGAGAAAATCGGGAAAAATCGGAAGAAAATCGGAAAAAAAATTCGGAAAAAATCGGAAAAAATCGGAAAAAAAATCGGAAAAAATCGGGAAAAAATCGGAAAAAAATCGGAAAAAAATCGGAGAAAATCGGAAAAATCGGGAAAAAATCGGAAAAAATCGGAAAAATCGGGAAAAAAATCTCAGAAAAAAATCGGAAAAAAAATTCGGAAAAAATCGGAAAAAATCGGAAAAAAAATCGGAAAAAAAAAATCGGGAAAAAATCGGAAAAAAATCGGGAAAAAAATCGGAAAAAATCGGGAAAAATCGGAAAAAAATCGGAAAAAATCGGGAAAAAATCGGAAAAAAATCGGGAAAAAAATCGGAGAAAAATCGGGAAAAATCGGGAAAAATCGGAAAAAAATCGGAAAAAAATCGGAAAAAAAATCGGGAAAAATCGGAAAAAAATCGGGAAAAAATCGGAAAAAATCGGGAAAAATCGGAAAAAAAATCGGAAAAAAAATCGGAAAAAATCGGAAAAAAATCGGAAAAAAATCGGAAAAAATCGGAAAAAATCGGGAAAAATCGGAGAAAATCGGGAAAAATCGGAAAAAAATCGGAAAAAAATCGGAAAAATCGGAAAAAATCGGAAAAAAATCGGAAAAAATCGGAAAAAATCGGAAAAAATCGGAAAAAAATCGGAAAAAATCGGGAAAAATCGGAAAAAAATCGGAAAAAAATCGGAAAAATCGGGAAAAATCGGAAAAAAATCGGGAAAAAAATCGGAAAAAATCGGAAAAATCGGAAAAAATCGGAAAAAATCGGAAAAATCGGAAAAAAATCGGGAAAAAATCGGAGAAAATCGGAAAAATCGGAAAAAAACCGGAAAAAAATCGGAAAAAATCGGAAAAAAAATCGGAAAAAATCGGAAAAAAAAAAAAATCGGAAAAAAATCGGGAAAAAATCGGAAAAAAATCGGGAAAAAAAAAAATCGGAAAAAAATCGGAAAAAAATCGGAAAAAATCGGAAAAAAAATCGGAAAAAATCGGAAAAAATCGGAAAAAATCGGAAAAAAATCGGAAAAAATCGGGAAAAAATCGGAAAAAAATCGGAAAAAATCGGGAAAAATCGGAAAAAAATCGGAAAAAAAATCGGAAAAAAAAATCGGAAAAAATCGGAAAAATCGGAAAAAAAATCGGAAAAAATCGGAAAAAATCGGAAAAAAAATTCGGAAAAAATCGGAAAAAATCGGAAAAAAAATCGGAAAAAATCGGAAAAAATCGGTGAAAATCGGGAAAAATCGGAAAAAAATCGGAAAAAATCGGAGAAAATCGGAAAAAAATCGGAAAAATTCGGGAAAAATCGGAAAAAAATCGGAAAAAATCGGAAAAAAATCGGAAAAAATCGGGAAAAATCGGAAAAAAATCGGGAAAAAATCGGAAAAAATCGGGAAAAATCGGAAAAAAACGGAAAAAAATCGGAAAAAATCGGAAAAAAAATCGGAAAAAATCGGAAAAAATCGGAAAAAATCGGGAAAAAATCGGAGAAAATCGGGAAAAATCGGAAAAAAATCGGGAAAAAAATCGGAAAAAATCGGAAAAAAAATTCGGAAAAAATCGGAAAAAATCGGAAAATAAATCGGAAAAAATCGGAAAAAATCGGAAAAAAATCGGAGAAAATCGGGAAAAAAAAAAAATCGGGAAAAAAATCGGAAAAAATCGGAAAAAAAATCGGAAAAAAAATCGGGAAAAATCGGAAAAAAAATCGGAAAAAATCGGAAAATAAATTGGAAAAAAAATCGGAAAAAATCGGAAAAAATCGGAAAAAAAATCGAAAAAAATCGGAAAAAATCGGAAAAAATCGGGAAAAATCGGAAAAAAATCGGAAAAAAATCGGGAAAAAAATCTCAGAAAATCGGAAAAAAATTCGGAAAAAATCGGAAAAAATCGGAAAAAAATCGGAAAAAATCGGAAAAAATCGGAAAAAAATCGGAAAAAAAATCGGAAAAAAATCGGAAAAAAAATCGGAAAAAATCGGGAAAAAAAAAAAATCGGAAAAAAAAAATCGGGAAAAATCGGAAAAAAAATCGGAAAAAATCGGAAAAAATCGGAAAAAAATCGGTGAAAATCGGGAAAAATCGGAAAAAAATCGGAAAAAAATCGGAAAAAAATCGGAAAAAATCGGAAAAAAATTCGGAAAAAATCGGAAAAAATCGGAAAAAAAAATCGGAAAAAATCGGAAAAAATCGGAAAAAAATCGGAAAAAAATCGGAAAAAATCGGAAAAAAATCGGAAAAAAAAAATCGGAAAAAATCGGAAAAAAATCGGAAAAAAATCGGAAAAAATCGGAAAAAAATCGGAAAAAAATCGGAAAAATCGGGAAAAATCGGGAAAAAAATCGGAAAAAATCGGAAAAAAAAAAAAATCGGAAAAAATCGGAAAAAATCGGAAAAAAATCGGAGAAAATCGGGAAAAATCGGAAAAAAATCGGAAAAAAATCGGAAAAAATCGGAAAAAAAATCGGAAAAAAATCGGAAAAAATCGGAAAAATCGGAAAAAAACCGGAAAAAATCGGAAAAAAATCGGAAAAAAATCGGGAAAAAAATCGGAGGAAAAAAATCGGAAAAAAATCGGAAAAAAAAAAAAATCGGAAAAAATCGGGAAAAAAATCGGAAAAAATCGGGAAAAAAATCGGAAAAAAATCGGAAAAAAAATCGGAAAAAATCGGAAAAAAAATCGGAAAAAATCGGAAAAAAAATCGGAAAAAATCGGGAAAAAAATCGGAAAAAAATCGGAAAAAAATCGGAAAAATCGGAAAAAAAATCGGAAAAATTCGGGAAAAATCGGAAAAAAAATCGGAAAAAATCGGAAAAAAAATCGGAAAAAATCGGGAAAAAAATCGGAAAAAAATCGGAAAAAAAATCGGAAAAAAATCGGAAAAAAAATCGGAAAAAAATCGGGAAAAAATCGGAAAAAAAATCGGAGAAAATCGGGAAAAATCGGAAAAAAATCGGGAAAAAAATCTCAGAAAATCGGAAAAAAAATTCGGAAAAAATCGGGAAAAATCGGAAAAAAAATCGGAAAAAATCGGGAAAAAATCGGAAAAAAATCGGGAAAAAAATCGGAGAAAATCGGGAAAAAAATCGGAAAAAAATCGGAAAAAATCGGAAAAAAAAAAATCGGAAAAAATCGGAAAAAATCGGAAAAAAATCGGAAAAAAATCGGAGAAAAATCGGAAAAAAATCGGAAAAAATCGGAAAAAAAAAAAAATCGGAAAAAAAAATCGGGAAAAATCGGAAAAAAAATCGGAAAAAATCGGAAAAAAAATCGGAAAAAAAAAAATCGGAAAAAAATCGGAAAAAAATCGGGAAAAAAATCGGAAAAATCGGAAAAAAATCGGAAAAAAATCGGAAAAAATCGGAGAAAATCGGGAAAAAAATCGGAAAAAAAAAAAAATCGGAAAAAAATCGGAAAAATCGGGAAAAATCGGAAAAAAATCGGGAAAAAAATCGGAGAAAATCGGAAAAAAAATTCGGAAAAAATCGGAAAAAAATCGGAAAAAATCGGAAAAAAATCGGAAAAAATCGGAAAAAATCGGAAAAAAATCGGAAAAAATCGGAAAAAAATCGGAAAAAATCGGAAAAATCGGAAAAAAAATCGGAAAAAAAAAAATCGGAAAAAAATCGGGAAAAAAATCGGGAAAAATCGGAAAAAAATCGGGAAAAAAATCTCAGAAAATCGGAAAAAAAATCGGAAAAAATCGGAAAAAATCGGAAAAAAAATCGGAAAAAATCGGAAAAAATCGGAAAAAAATCGGGAAAAAAATCGGAGAAAATCGGAAAAAAAAATCGGAAAAAAATCGGAAAAAATCGGAAAAAAAATCGGAAAAAATCGGGAAAAAAATCGGAAAAAATCGGGAAAAATCGGAAAAAAAACGGAAAAAAATCGGAAAAAATCGGAAAAAAAATCGGAAAAAATCGGAAAAAATCGGAAAAAAATCGGAAAAAAATCGGAAAAATCGGGAAAAATCGGAAAAAAATCGGAAAAAAATCGGAAAAAAATCGGAAAAAAAATCGGAAAAAATCGGGAAAAATCGGAAAAAAAATCGGAGAAAATCGGGAAAAATCGGAAAAAAATCGGAAAAATCGGGAAAAATCGGAAAAAAATCGGAAAAAAATCGGGAAAAAAATCGGAAAAAATCGGAAAAAAATCGGAAAAAAAAATCGGGAAAAAATCGGAAAAAAATCGGAGAAAATCGGGAAAAATCGGAAAAAAATCGGGAAAAAAATCGGAAAAATCGGAAAAAAAATTCGGAAAAAATCGGAAAAATCGGAAAAAAAATCGGAAAAATCGGGAAAAAATCGGAAAAAAATCGGGAAAAAAATCGGAAAAATCGGAAAAAATCGGAAAAAATCGGGAAAAAAATCGGAAAAAATCGGAAAAAAAATCGGAAAAAATCGGAAAAAAATCGGGAAAAAAATCGGAGAAAATCGGAAAAATCGGAAAAAAATCGGGAAAAAAATCGGAAAAAATCGGAAAAAATCGGAAAAAAAAAAAATCGGAAAAAATCGGAAAAAATAGGGAAAAAAATCGGAGAAAATCGGAAAAAAAATTCGGAAAAAAATCGGAAAAAATCGGAAAAAAAATCGGAAAAAAAAATCGGAAAAAATCGGAAAAAAATCGGAAAAAAATCGGAAAAAATCGGAAAAAAATCGGGAAAAAATCGGAAAAAATCGGAAAAAAAAATCGGAAAAATCGGAAAAAAATCGGAAAAAAATCGGAAAAAATCGGGAAAAATCGGAAAAAAAATCGGAAAAAAATCGGAAAAATCGGAAAAAAAAAAAATCGGAAAAAATCGGAAAAAAATCGGAAAAAATCGGAAAAAAATCGGAAAAAATCGGAAAAATCGGAAAAAAATCGGAAAAAATCGGAAAAAAATCGGAAAAAAATCGGAGAAAATCGGAAAAAAATCGGAAAAAAAATCGGGAAAAAATCGGAAAAAAATCGGAGAAAATCGGGAAAAATCGGAAAAAAATCGGGAAAAAAATCGGAGAAAATCGGAAAAAAAATTCGGAAAAAATCGGAAAAATCGGAAAAAAAATCGGAAAAAATCGGGAAAAAAATCGGAGAAAATCGGAAAAATCGGGAAAAAAATCGGAAAAAAATCGGAAAAAAATCGGAAAAAAATCGGAAAAAAATCGGGAAAAAAATCGGAGAAAATCGGGAAAAATCGGAAAAAAATCGGGAAAAAAATCGGAGAAAATCGGAAAAAAAATCGGAAAAAATCGGAAAAAATCGGAAAAAAATCGGGAAAAAAAAAAAATCGGAAAAAATCGGGAAAAAAATCGGAAAAAAATCGGAAAAAAATCGGAAAAAAATCGGAAAAAAAATCGGAAAAAATCGGAAAAAATCGGAAAAAAATCGGAAAAAAATCGGGAAAAATCGGAAAAAAATCGGAAAAATCGGGAAAAATCGGAAAAAAACCGGAAAAAAATCGGAAAAAAATCGGAAAAAATCGGAAAAAAATCGGAAAAAAAATCGGGAAAAAATCGGGAAAAAAATCGGAAAAAATCGGGAAAAATCGGAAAAAAATCGGGAAAAAAATCGGAGAAAATCGGAAAAAAAATTCGGAAAAAATAGGAAAAAATCGGAAAAAAAATCGGAAAAAATCGGGAAAAAATCGGAAAAAAATCGGAAAAAAATCGGAAAAATCGGAAAAAAATCGGAAAAAAATCGGAAAAAATCGGAAAAAAATCGGAAAAAAAAAAAAATTCGGAAAAAATCGGAAAAAATCGGAAAAAAAATCGGAAAAAATCGGAAAAAAAATCGGAAAAAATCGGAAAAAATCGGAAAAAAATCGGAAAAAATCGGGAAAAATCGGAAAAAATCGGAAAAAAATCGGGAAAAAAATCGGAAAAAAAATCGGAAAAAAATCGGAAAAATCGGAAAAAAATCGGGAAAAAAATCGGAAAAAATCGGGAAAAATCGGAAAAAAAAAATCGGAAAAAAATCGGAAAAAAATCGGAGAAAATCGGAAAAAATATTCGGAAAAAATCGGAAAAAATCGGAAAAAAAAAAAATCGGAAAAAAATCGGGAAAAAATCGGAAAAAAATCGGGAAAAAAATCGGAGAAAATCGGAAAAAATCGGAAAAAAAATCGGAAAAAATCGGAAAAAAAATCGGAAAAAATCGGAAAAAATCGGAAAAAAATCGGAAAAAATCGGAAAAAAAATCGGAAAAAATCGGAAAAAATCGGGAAAAAATCGGAGAAAATCGGAAAAAAATCGGAAAAAAATCGGAAAAAAAAATCGGAAAAAAATCGGAAAAAAATCGGAAAAAAAAAAATCGGAAAAAAATCGGAAAAAAAAAAAATCGGAAAAAATCGGGAAAAAAATCGGAAAAAATCGGAAAAAATCGGGAAAAAAATCGGAAAAAATCGGAAAAAAAATCGGAAAAAATCGGAAAAAATCGGAAAAAAAATCGGAAAAAATCGGAAAAAATCGGAAAAAAATCGGAAAAAAATCGGAGAAAATCGGGAAAAATCGGAAAAAATCGGAAAAAATCGGGAAAAAAATCTCAGAAAATCGGAAAAAAAATCGGAAAAAATCGGAAAAAATCGGAAAAAAAATCGGAAAAATCGGGAAAAAATCGGAAAAAAATCGGGAAAAAAATCGGAGAAAATCGGGAAAAATCGGAAAAAAATCGGAAAAAATCGGAAAAAATCGGAAAAAAATCGGAAAAAAATCGGAAAAATCGGAAAAATCGGGAAAAATCGGAAAAAAATCGGAAAAAAATCGGAGAAAATCGGGAAAAAAATCGGAAAAAAATCGGAAAAAAATCGGAAAAAATCGGGAAAAATCGGAAAAAAAAAAATCGGAAAAAATCGGAAAAAATCGGAAAAAAAATCGGAAAAAAATCGGAAAAAATCGGAAAAAAATCGGAAAAAAAATCGGGAAAAATCGGAAAAAAATCGGAAAAAAATCGGAAAAAAATCGGAAAAATCGGAAAAAAATCGGAAAAAATCGGAAAAAATCGGAAAAAAATCGGAAAAAATCGGAAAAATCGGAAAAAATCGGAAAAAAATCGGGAAAAAAAAAAATCGGAAAAAAAAAAATCGGAAAAAATCGGAAAAAAATCGGGAAAAAAATCGGAGAAAATCGGGAAAAATCGGAAAAAAATCGGGAAAAAAATCGGAGAAAATCGGAAAAAAAATCGGAAAAAATCGGAAAAAATCGGAAAAAATCGGAAAAAAAAAATCGGAAAAAAATCGGAAAAAATCGGAAAAAAATCGGAAAAAAATCGGAAAAAATCGGAAAAAAATCGGAAAAAAAATCGGGAAAAAATCGGAAAAAAATCGGAAAAAATCGGGAAAAATCGGAAAAAAATCGGGAAAAAAATCGGAAAAATCGGAAAAAAAATCGGAAAAAATCGAAAACAATCGGAAAAAAAATCGGAAAAAATCGGGAAAAAATCTGAAAAAAAACCGAAAAAAATCGGAAAAATCGGAAAAAATCGGAAAAAAATCGGAAAAAATCGGAAAAAAAATCGGAAAAAATCGGAAAAAAATCGGAAAAAAATCGGAAAAAATCGGGAAAAATCGGAAAAAAATCGGAAAAAAATCGGAGAAAATCGGGAAAAATCGGAAAAAAATCGGAAAAAATCGGAAAAATCGGAAAAAAAATCGGAAAAAATCGGAAAAAAAAAAAATCGGAAAAAATCGGGAAAAAAATCGGAAAAAAAATCGGAAAAAATCGGGAAAAAAATCGGAAAAAAATCGGAAAAAAACAGAAAAAATCTGAAAAAATCGGGAAAAAATCGAAAAAAATCTATAAAAAAAATCGAAAAAAATCGGAAAAAAAATCGGAAAAAATCGGAAAAAATCGGAAAAAAATCGGAAAAAATCGGAAAAAATCGGAAAAAATCGGAAAAAAATCGGAAAAAATCGGGAAAAATCGGAAAAAAACCGGGAAAAAAATCGGAAAAAAATCGGAAAAAAAAGAAAATCGGAAAAAAAATCGGAAAAAATCGGAAAAAAAATCGGAAAAAAAATCGGAAAAAAAAAAATCGGAAAAAAATCGGGAAAAAAATCGGAAAAAAATCGGAAAAAAAATCGGAAAAATCGGAAAAAAAATCGGAAAAAATCGGAAAAAAAAAAAAATCGGAAAAAATCGGGAAAAAATCGGGAAAAAAATCGGAGAAAATCGGAAAAATCGGAAAAAAATCGGGAAAAAAATCGGAAAAAATCGGGAAAAATCGGAAAAAAATCGGAAAAAATCGGAAAAATCGGAAAAAAATCGGAAAAAAAATCGGAAAAAAAAATCGGAAAAAATCGGAAAAAAAAAAAATCGGAAAAAATCGGAAAAATCGGAAAAAAATCGGAAAAAAATCGGAAAAAATCGGAAAAAAAATCGGAAAAAAATCGGAAAAAATCGGAAAAAAATCGGAAAAAAATCGGAAAAAAATCGGAAAAAAAATCGGAAAAAAATCGGAAAAAATCGGAAAAAATCGGAAAAAAATCGGAAAAAATCGGAAAAAAATCGGAAAAAAATCGGAAAAAAATCGGAAAAAATCGGGAAAAATCGGGAAAAATCGGAAAAAAATCGGAAAAAAATCGGAGAAAATCGGAAAAATCGGAAAAAAAAAAAATCGGGAAAAAATCGGGAAAAAAATCGGAGAAAATCGGGAAAAATCGGAAAAAAATCGGGAAAAAAATCGGAAAAAATCGGAAAAAAATCGGAAAAAATCGGAAAAAATCGGAAAACAAATCGGAAAAAATCGGGAAAAAATCGGAAAAAAATCGGAAAAAAATCGGAGAAAATCGGAAAAAAAATCGGAAAAAAATCGGAAAAAATCGGAAAAAAAATCGAAAAAAATCGGAAAAAATCGGAAAAAAATCGGAAAAAATCGGAAAAAAAATCGGAAAAAATCGGAAAAAATCGGAAAAAAATCGGAAAAATCGGAAAAAAATCGGAAAAAAATCGGAAAAAATCGGAAAAAAAAAAATCGGAAAAAAATCGGAAAAAATCGGAAAAAAATCGGAAAAAAAAAAATCGGAAAAAATCGGGAAAAAAATCGGAGAAAATCGGGAAAAATCGGAAAAAAATCGGAGAAAATCGGAAAAAAAAAAAATCGGAAAAAATCGGAAAAAATCCGAAAAAAAATCGGAAAAAAATCGGAAAAAAATCTGAAAAAATCTGAAAAAAATCGGGAAAAAAATCCGAAAAAATCGGAAAAAATCGGGAAAAAATCGGAAAAAAATCGGGAAAAAAATCGGGAAAAAAATCGGAAAAAATCGGAAAAAATCGGAAAAAAATCGGAAAAAATCGGAAAAAATCGGAAAAAAAATCGGAAAAAAATCGGGAAAAAATCGGAAAAAAATCGGAAAAAAATCGGAGAAAATCGGAAAAAAAATCGGAAAAAAATCGGAAAAAATCGGAAAAAAATCGGAAAAAATCGGAAAAAAATCGGAAAAAATCGGAAAAAATCGGAAAAAATCGGAAAAAAAATCGGAAAAAAAATCGGAAAAAAAATCGGAAAAAAAAATCGGAAAAAAATCGGAAAAAAATCGGAGAAAATCGGGAAAAAATCGGAAAAAAATCGGGAAAAAATCGGAAAAAAAAAATCGGAAAAATCGGAAAAAAAAATCGGAAAAAATCGGAAAAAATCGGAAAAAAATCGGAAAAAATCGGAAAAAAATCGGAAAAATCGGAGAAAATCGGGAAAAATCGGAAAAAAATCGGGAAAAAAATCGGAGAAAATCGGGAAAAATCGGAAAAAATCGGAAAAAATCGGAAAAAATCGGAAAAAATCGGAAAAAATCGGAAAAAATCGGAAAAAAATCGGAAAAAATCGGAAAAATCGGAAAAAAATCGGGAAAAAATCGGAGAAAATCGGAAAAAATCGGAAAAAAAAAAAATCGGAAAAAAATCGGAAAAAATCGGGAAAAAAATCGGAAAAAAATCGGGAAAAAAAATCGGAAAAAATCGGAAAAAAAATCGGAAAAAATCGGAAAAAAATCGGGAAAAAAAATCGGAGAAAATCGGGAAAAATCGGAAAAAAATCGGAAAAAAAACCGGAAAAAAATCGAAAAAAAATGGAAAAAAACGGAAAAAAAACGGGAAAAAATCGGAAAAAAATCGGAAAAAAATCGGGAAAAAATCGGAAAAAATCGGGAAAAATCGGAAAAAAATCGGGAAAAAAATCTCAGAAAATCGGAAAAAATCGGAATCGGAAAAAAAAAAAATCGGAAAAAATCGGAAAAAAAAAAAAATCGGAAAAAAATCGGAAAAAATCGGAAAAAAATCGGAAAAAAATCGGAGAAAATCGGAAAAAAAATCGGAAAAAAATCGGAAAAAATCGGAAAAAAAAAAAATCGGAAAAAAATCGGAAAAAAATCGGGAAAAAAAAAAAATCGGAAAAAATCGGGAAAAATCGGAAAAAAATCGGGAAAAAAATCGGAGAAAATCGGGAAAAATCGGAAAAAAATCGGAAAAAAAATCGGAAAAAAAAAAAATCGGAAAAAAATCGGAAAAAATCGGAAAAAAAATCGGAAAAAATCGGAAAAAATCGGAAAAAAAATCGGAAAAAATCGGAAAAAAATCGGAAAAAATCGGAAAAAAAATCGGAAAAAAATCGGAAAAAAATCGGAAAAAATCGGAAAAAAATCGGAAAAAAATCGGAAAAAAATCGGAAAAAAAATCGGAAAAAAAATCGGAAAAAATCGGAAAAAAAATCGGAAAAAATCGGGAAAAAAATCGGGAAAAAAATCGGAGAAAATCGGGAAAAATCGGAAAAAAATCGGAAAAAAATCGGAAAAAAAAAAATCGGAAAAAAATCGGAAAAAAAAAAAATCGGAAAAAATCGGAAAAAAAAAATCGGAAAAAAAATCGGAAAAAATCGGAAAAAAATCGGAAAAAAATCGGAAAAAAATCGGGAAAAAAATCGGAAAAAATCGGAAAAAAATCGGAAAAAAATCGGAAAAAAAATCGGAAAAAAAATCGGAAAAAATCGGAAAAAATCGGAAAAAAATCGGAAAAAATCGGGAAAAAAATCGGAAAAAAATCGGAAAAAAAATCGGAAAAAATCGGAAAAAATCGGAAAAAAAATCGGAAAAAAATCGGAAAAAAATCGGAAAAAAATCGGAAAAAAATCGGAAAAAAATCGGAAAAAATCGGAAAAAAATCGGAAAAAAATCGGAAAAAAATCGGAAAAAATCGGAAAAAAATCGGAAAAAAATCGGAAAAAAATCGGAAAAAAAATCGGAAAAAATCGGAAAAAATCGGAAAAAAAATCGGAAAAAAATCGGAAAAAAATCGGAAAAAAATCGGAAAAAATCGGAAAAAAAATCGGAAAAAAATCGGAAAAAAATCGGAAAAAATCGGAAAAAATCGGAAAAAAATCGGAAAAAAAAATCGGAAAAAATCGGAAAAAAATCGGAAAAAATCGGAAAAAAAATCGGAAAAAATCGGAAAAAATCGGAAAAAAAATCGGAAAAAAATCGGGAAAAAATCGGAAAAAAATCGGAAAAAAATCGGAAAAAAATCGGAAAAAAAATCGGAAAAAATCGGAAAAAATCGGAAAAAAATCGGAAAAAAATCGGAAAAAAATCGGAAAAAAATCGGGAAAAATCGGAAAAAAATCGGAAAAAAATCGGAAAAAATCGGAAAAAATCGGAAAAAAATCGGAAAAATCGGGAAAAAAATCGGAAAAAAATCGGGAAAAAAAAAAAATCGGAAAAAATCGGAAAAAAAAAAAATCGGAAAAAATCGGAAAAAATCGGAAAAAAAAATCGGAAAAAATCGGGAAAAATCGGAAAAAAATCGGGAAAAAAAAATCGGAAAAAATCGGAAAAAATCGGAAAAAAAATCGGAAAAAATCGGGAAAAAAATCGAAAAAAAAATCGGAAAAAAATCGGAAAAAATCGGGAAAAAATCGGAAAAAATCGGAAAAAAATCGGAAAAAATCGGAAAAAAATCGGAAAAAAAATCGGAAAAAATCGGAAAAAAATCGGAAAAAAATCGGAAAAAATCGGAAAAAAATCGGAAAAAAATCGGAAAAAAATCGGAAAAAAATCGGAAAAAATCGGAAAAAAATCGGGAAAAAAATCGGAAAAAATCGGAAAAAAATCGGAAAAATCGGAAAAAAATCGGAAAAAAATCGGAAAAAATCGGAAAAAAAAATCGGAAAAAAAAAAATCGGAAAAAAATCGGAAAAAATCGGAAAAAATCGGAAAAATCGGAAAAAAATCGGAAAAAAATCGGAGAAAATCGGAAAAAAAATTCGGAAAAAATCGGGAAAAATCGGAAAAAAAATCGGAAAAAATCGGAAAAAAAAAAAATCGGAAAAAATCGGAAAAAATCGGAAAAAAATCGGAAAAAATCGGAAAAATCGGAAAAAAATCAGAAAAAAATCGGAAAAAAATCGGAAAAAAATCGGAAAAAAATCGGAAAAAATCGGAAAAAATCGGAAAAAATCGGAAAAAATCGGAAAAAAATCGGAAAAAAAATCGGAAAAAATCGGGAAAAATCGGAAAAAAATCGGAAAAAATCGGAAAAAAAAAAAATCGGAAAAAATCGGAAAAAAATCGGAAAAAAAAAAAAATCGGAAAAAATCGGAAAAAAAATCGGAAAAAAATCGGAAAAAAATCGGAAAAAAAATCGGAAAAAAATCGGAAAAAAATCGGAAAAAAATCGGAAAAAATCGGAAAAATCGGAAAAAAAACGGGAAAAAAATCGGAAAATCGGAAAAAAAATCGGAAAAAATCGGAAAAAATCGGAAAAAAATCGGAGAAAATCGGGAAAAATCGGAAAAAAATCGGAAAAAATCGGAAAAAAATCGGAAAAAAAATCGGAAAAAATCGGAAAAAAATCGGAAAAAAAAAAAATCGGAAAAAAATCGGGAAAAAAATCGGAGAAAATCGGGAAAAATCGGAAAAAAATCGGAAAAAAATCGGAAAAATCGGAAAAAAAAAAAAATCGGAAAAAAATCGGAAAAAATCGGAAAAAAAATCGGAAAAAATCGGAAAAAAATCGGAAAAAAAAAATCGGAAAAAAATCGGAAAAAAAAAAAATCGGAAAAAAATCGGAAAAAATCGGAAAAAAAATCGGAAAAAATCGGAAAAAAATCGGAAAAAAAAAAAAAATCGGAAAAATCGGAAAAAATCGGAAAAAAATCGGAAAAAAAAAAAATCGGAAAAAAATCGGAAAAAAAAAATCGGAAAAAAATCGGAAAAAAATCGGGAAAAAAAAAAATCGGAAAAAAATCGGAAAAAAAATCGGAAAAAAAAATCGGAAAAAATCGGAAAAAATCGGAAAAAATCGGAAAAAAATCGGGAAAAAAAAAATCGGAAAAAATCGGAAAAAAATCGGAAAAAATCGGAAAAAAAATCGGAAAAAAAATCGGAAAAAAAATCGGAAAAAAATCGGAAAAAAAAAAAAATCGGAAAAAATCGGAAAAAAAAAAAATCGGAAAAAATCGGAAAAAAATCGGAAAAAAATCGGAAAAAAATCGGAAAAAATCGGAAAAAAAATCGGAAAAAATCGGAAAAAATCGGAAAAAAAATCGGAAAAAATCGGAAAAAATCGGAAAAAAATCGGAAAAAAATCGGAAAAAATCGGAAAAAATCGGAAAAAAATCGGAAAAAAATCGGAAAAAAAATCGGAAAAAAATCGGAAAAAAATCGGAAAAAATCGGAAAAAAATCGGAAAAAAATCGGAAAAAAAAAAAATCGGAAAAAATCGGAAAAAAAAAAATCGGAAAAAAATCGGAAAAAAATCGGAAAAAAATCGGAAAAAATCGGAAAAAATCGGAAAAAAATCGGGAAAAAAATCGGAGAAAATCGGGAAAAATCGGAAAAAAATCGGGAAAAAAATCGGAGAAAATCGGAAAAAAAATTCGGAAAAAATCGGAAAAAATCGGAAAAAAATCGGAAAAAATCGGAAAAAATCGGAAAAAAATCGGAAAAAAATCGGAAAAAAATCGGAAAAAAAATCGGAAAAAATCGGAAAAAAAAAAAATCGGAAAAAAAAAATCGGAAAAAATCGGAAAAAAATCGGAAAAAATCGGGAAAAATCGGAAAAAAATCGGGAAAAAAATCTCGGAAAAATCGGAAAAAAAAATCGGAAAAAATCGGAAAAAATCGGAAAAAAAATCGGAAAAAATCGGAAAAAATCGGAAAAAAATCGGAAAAAAATCGGAAAAAAATCGGAAAAAAAATCGGAAAAAATCGGAAAAAAATCGGAAAAAAAAAAAATCGGAAAAAATCGGAAAAAAAAAAAAAAATCGGAAAAAATCGGAAAAAATCGGAAAAAAAAAAAATCGGAAAAAAATCGGAAAAAAATCGGGAAAAATCGGAAAAAAAATCGGAAAAAAATCGGAAAAATCGGAAAAAAAAAAAATCGGAAAAAATCGGAAAAAAAAAAATCGGAAAAAATCGGAAAAAATCGGAAAAAATCGGAAAAAAATCGGAAAAAAATCGGAAAAAAAATCGGAAAAATCGGAAAAAATCGGAAAAAAATCGGAAAAAAAAATCGGAAAAAAATCGGAAAAAATCGGAAAAAAAATCGGAAAAAATCGGAAAAAAAAAAAAATCGGAAAAATCGGAAAAAAAATCGGAAAAAATCGGAAAAAAATCGGAAAAAAAATCGGAAAAAATCGGAAAAAAATCGGAAAAAAATCGGAAAAAAATCGGAAAAAAATCGGGAAAAATCGGAAAAAAATCGGAAAAAAATCGGGAAAAATCGGAAAAAAAATCGGAAAAAATCGGAAAAAAATCGGAAAAAAATCGGGAAAAATCGGAAAAAATCGGAAAAAAATCGGAAAAAAAATCGGAAAAAATCGGGAAAAAAAAATCGGAAAAAAATCGGAGAAAATCGGAAAAAAAATCGGAAAAAAAATCGGAAAAAATCGGAAAAAAAATCGGAAAAAATCGGAAAAAAAATCGGAAAAAATCGGAAAAAAATCGGAAAAAAATCGGAAAAAAATCGGAAAAAATCGGAAAAAAAATCGGAAAAAATCGGAAAAAAATCGGAAAAAAAAAAATCGGAAAAAATCGGAAAAAATCGGAAAAAAATCGGAAAAAAATCGGAAAAAAATCGGAAAAAAATCGGAAAAAAAATCGGAAAAAATCGGAAAAAAATCGGAAAAAATCGGAAAAAAATCGGAAAAAAATCGGAAAAAATCGGAAAAAAATCGGAAAAAAAAAAAATCGGAAAAAAAATCGGAAAAAAATCGGAAAAAAAAAAAATCGGAAAAAATCGGAAAAAAATCGGAAAAAATCGGAAAAAAATCGGAAAAAAAAAAAAATCGGAAAAATCGGAAAAAAATCGGAAAAAAATCGGAAAAAAAAAAAAATCGGAGAAAATCGGAAAAAAAATCGGAAAAAATCGGAAAAAATCGGAAAAAAAATCGGAAAAAATCGGAAAAAATCGGAAAAAAATCGGGAAAAAAATCGGAGAAAATCGGAAAAAATCGGAAAAAAATCGGAAAAAATCGGAAAAAAAATCGGAAAAAAAATCGGAAAAAATCGGAAAAAATCGGAAAAAAATCGGAAAAAATCGGAAAAAATCGGAAAAAAAATCGGAAAAAAATCGGAAAAAAAATCGGAAAAAAAATCGGAAAAAAAAAATCGGAAAAAAATCGGAAAAAAAATCGGAAAAAATCGGAAAAAAAATCGGAAAAAATCGGAAAAAAAAAAAAATCGGAAAAAAATCGGAAAAAAAAAAATCGGAAAAAAATCGGAAAAAATCGGAAAAAATCGGAAAAAAAATCGGAAAAAAATCGGAAAAAATCGGAAAAAAAATCGGAAAAAAAAAAAAAAATCGGAAAAAATCGGAAAAAAAATCGGAAAAAATCGGAAAAAAAATCGGAAAAAATCGGAAAAAAATCGGAAAAAAATCGGAAAAAAAATCGGAAAAAATCGGAAAAAAAATCGGAAAAAATCGGGAAAAAATCGGAAAAAAAATCGGAAAAAATCGGGAAAAAATCGGAAAAAAATCGGAAAAAAATCGGAAAAAAATCGGAAAAAAAAAAATCGGAAAAAAATCGGAAAAAATCGGAAAAAAAATCGGAAAAAATCGGAAAAAAATCGGAAAAAATCGGAAAAAATCGGAAAAAAATCGGAAAAAAATCGGAAAAAATCGGAAAAAAAAAAAATCGGAAAAAAATCGGAAAAAAAATCGGAAAAAATCGGAAAAAAATCGGAAAAAAATCGGAAAAAATCGGAAAAAAATCGGAAAAAAATCGGAAAAAAAATCGGAAAAAAAATCGGGAAAAATCGGAAAAAAATCGGAAAAAAATCGGAAAAATCGGAAAAAAAATCGGAAAAAATCGGAAAAAATCGGAAAAAAATCGGAAAAATCGGGAAAAATCGGAAAAAAATCGGAAAAAAATCGGAAAAAAATCGGAAAAAAATCGGAAAAAATCGGAAAAAAATCGGAAAAAAAAAAAATCGGAAAAAATCGGGAAAAAAATCGGAGAAAATCGGGAAAAATCGGAAAAAAAAAAAAATCGGAAAAAAATCGGAAAAAATCGGAAAAAAAAATCGGAAAAAATCGGAAAAAAATCGGAAAAAAAAAATCGGAAAAAAATCGGAAAAAATCGGAAAAAAATCGGAAAAAAATCGGAAAAATCGGAAAAAATCGGAAAAAAAATCGGAAAAAATCGGAAAAAAAATCGGAAAAAATCGGAAAAAAATCGGAAAAAAATCGGAAAAAAAAAATCGGAAAAAAATCGGGAAAAAAATCGGAAAAAATCGGAAAAAATCGGAAAAAAATCGGAAAAAAATCGGAAAAATCGGGAAAAAAATCGGAAAAAAATCGGAAAAAAAAAAAAATCGGAAAAAAAAAAAATCGGAAAAAATCGGGAAAAAATCGGAAAAAAATCGGAAAAAAATCGGAGAAAATCGGAAAAAATCGGGGAAAAAATCGGAGAAAATCGGAAAAAAAAATCGGAAAAAAAAAAAATCGGAAAAAATCGGAAAAAAAATCGGAAAAAATCGGAAAAAAAATCGGAAAAATCGGAAAAAAATCGGAAAAAAATCGGAAAAAAATCGGAAAAAATCGGAAAAAAAATCGGAAAAAATCGGAAAAAATCGGAAAAAAAATCGGAAAAAATCGGGAAAAAATCGGAAAAAAATCGGAAAAAAATCGGAAAAATCGGAAAAAAAAAAAATCGGAAAAAAATCGGAAAAAATCGGAAAAAAAATCGGAAAAAATCGGAAAAAAATCGGAAAAAAATCGGAAAAAAATCGGAAAAAAATCGGAAAAAAATCGGAAAAAATCGGAAAAAATCGGAAAAAATCGGAAAAAAATCGGAAAAAAATCGGAAAAAAATCGGAAAAAATCGGAAAAAAATCGGAAAAAAATCGGAAAAATCGGAAAAAAATCGGAAAAAAATCGGGAAAAAAATCGGAAAAAATCGGAAAAAAAATCGGAAAAAATCGGAAAAAATCGGAAAAAAAATCGGAAAAAATCGGAAAAAATCGGAAAAAAATCGGAAAAAAATCGGAGAAAATCGGAAAAAAAATCGGAAAAAAATCGGAAAAAAAAAATCGGAAAAAAAATCGGAAAAAATCGGAAAAAATCGGAAAAAAATCGGAAAAAAATCGGAAAAAAAATCGGAAAAAATCGGAAAAAAAATCGGAAAAAAATCGGGAAAAAATCGGAAAAAAATCGGAAAAAAATCGGAAAAAAATCGGGAAAAATCGGAAAAAAATCGGAAAAAAATCGGAAAAAATCGGAAAAAAATCGGAAAAAAATCGGAAAAAATCGGAAAAAAAATCGGAAAAAAATCGGAAAAAATCGGAAAAAAATCGGAAAAAAATCGGAAAAAAATCGGAAAAAAATCGGAAAAAAATCGGAAAAATCGGAAAAAAATCGGAAAAAAAAAAAAATCGGAAAAAAAAAAAATCGGGAAAAAAATCGGAAAAAAAATCGGAAAAAATCGGAAAAAATCGGGAAAAAAATCGGAGAAAATCGGGAAAAATCGGAAAAAAATCGGAAAAAATCGGAAAAAAATCGGAAAAAAAATCGGAAAAAATCGGAAAAAAATCGGAAAAAAATCGGAAAAAATCGGAAAAAATCGGAAAAAAATCGGAAAAAATCGGAAAAAAAATCGGAAAAATCGGAAAAAAATCGGAAAAAAATCGGAAAAAAATCGGAAAAAATCGGAAAAAAATCGGAAAAAAATCGGAAAAAATCGGAAAAATCGGAAAAAAATCGGAAAAAAATCTCAAAAAATCGGAAAAAAAAAAATCGGAAAAAATCGGAAAAAATCGGAAAAAATCGGAAAAAAAATCGGAAAAAAATCGGAAAAAAATCGGAAAAAATCGGAAAAAAATCGGGAAAAAAAAAAATCGGAAAAAATCGGAAAAAAATCGGAAAAAAAAAATCGGGAAAAAATCGGGAAAAAAATCGGAGAAAATCGGGAAAAATCGGAAAAAAATCGGGAAAAAAATCGGAGAAAATCGGAAAAAAAATCGGAAAAAATCGGAAAAAATCGGAAAAAAAATCGGAAAAAATCGGAAAAAATCGGAAAAAAATCGGAAAAAAATCGGAAAAAATCGGAAAAAAAAAAAAATCGGAAAAAATCGGAAAAAAAAAAAAAAAAATCGGAAAAAATCGGAAAAAAATCGGGAAAAAAATCGGAAAAAATCGGAAAAAATCGGAAAAAAAAAAAAATCGGAAAAAAAATCGGAAAAAAAATCGGAAAAAATCGGAAAAAAATCGGAAAAAAATCGGAAAAAAAAAAAATCGGAAAAAATCGGAAAAAAAATCGGAAAAAATCGGAAAAAATCGGAAAAAAAATCGGAAAAAATCGGAAAAAATCGGAAAAAAATCGGAAAAAAATCGGAAAAAATCGGAAAAAATCGGAAAAAAATCGGAAAAAATCGGAAAAAAATCGGAAAAAAATCGGGAAAAATCGGAAAAAAAATCGGAAAAAATCGGAAAAAAAATCGGAAAAAATCGGGAAAAAATCGGGAAAAAAATCGGAGAAAATCGGGAAAAAAAAAAATCGGAAAAAAATCGGGAAAAAATCGGAAAAAAATCGGAAAAAAAATCGGAAAAAAATCGGAAAAAATCGGAAAAAAAATCGGAAAAAAAATCGGAAAAAATCGGAAAAAAATCGGAAAAAAATCGGAAAAAAAATCGGAAAAAATCGGAAAAAAATCGGAAAAAAAATCGGAAAAAATCGGAAAAAAAATCGGAAAAAATCGGAAAAAAATCGGAAAAAATCGGAAAAATCGGAAAAAAATCGGAAAAAAATCGGAAAAAAATCGGAAAAAATCGGAAAAAAATCGGAAAAAATCGGAAAAAATCGGAAAAAAATCGGAAAAAAATCGGAAAAAAATCGGAAAAAAATCGGAAAAAAATCGGAAAAAAATCTCGGAAAAAAATCGGAAAAAAAAAAAAATCGGAAAAAATCGGAAAAAATCGGAAAAAAAATCGGAAAAAATCGGAAAAAAATCGGGAAAAAAATCGGAGAAAATCGGGAAAAATCGGAAAAAAATCGGAAAAAATCGGAAAAAAAATCGGAAAAAAAAAAAATCGGAAAAAAATCGGAAAAAATCGGAAAAAAAATCGGAAAAAATCGGAAAAAATCGGAAAAAAATCGGAAAAAAATCGGGAAAAATCGGAAAAAAAATCGAAAAAAAATCGGAAAAAAAAATCGGAAAAAAAATCGGAAAAAATCGGAAAAAAATCGGAAAAAAATCGGAAAAAATCGGAAAAAAATCGGAAAAAAATCGGAAAAAATCGGAAAAAAATCGGAAAAAAAATCGGAAAAAAATCGGAAAAAAATCGGAAAAAAAATCGGAAAAATCGGAAAAAAAATCGGAAAAAATCGGAAAAATCGGAAAAAAAATCGGAAAAAATCGGAAAAAATCGGAAAAAAAAAAATCGGAAAAAATCGGAAAAAATCGGGAAAAAAATCGGAGAAAATCGGGAAAAATCGGAAAAAAATCGGGAAAAAAATCGGAGAAAATCGGAAAAAATCGGAAAAAAATCGGAAAAAATCGGAAAAAATCGGAAAAAATCGGAAAAAAATCGGAAAAAAATCGGAAAAAAATCGGAAAAATCGGAAAAAAATCGGAAAAAAATCGGAAAAAATCGGAAAAAAAATCGGAAAAAATCGGAAAAAATCGGAAAAAAAATCGGAAAAAATCGGAAAAAAATCGGAAAAAAATCGGAAAAAATCGGAAAAAAATCGGAAAAAAAATCGGAAAAAATCGGAAAAAATCGGAAAAAAATCGGAAAAAAATCGGAAAAAAATCGGAAAAAAAAAAAAAATCGGAAAAAATCGGAAAAAATCGGAAAAAAAATCGGAAAAAAAAAAAAATCGGAAAAAAAATCGGAAAAAATCGGAAAAAAATCGGAAAAAATCGGAAAAAAATCGGAAAAAATCGGAAAAAAATCGGAAAAAAATCGGAAAAAAATCGGAAAAAAATCGGAAAAAAAAAAAAATCGGGAAAAAAATCGGAAAAAAAATCGGGAAAAAAATCGGAGAAAAATCGGAAAAATCGGAAAAAAATCGGGAAAAAAATCGGAGAAAATCGGAAAAAAAATCGGAAAAAATCGGAAAAAATCGGAAAAAAATCGGAAAAAATCGGAAAAAAAAAATCGGAAAAAAATCGGAAAAAAATCGGAAAAAATCGGAAAAAAATCGGAAAAATCGGAAAAAAAATCGGAAAAAAATCGGAAAAAAAATCGGAAAAAAAATCGGAAAAAAAAAAAATCGGAAAAAAATCGGAAAAAATCGGAAAAAAAATCGGAAAAAAATCGGAAAAAAAAAAAATCGGAAAAAAATCGGAAAAAAATCGGAAAAAATCGGAAAAAAAATCGGAAAAAATCGGGAAAAAAATCGGAAAAAAAATCGGAAAAAATCGGAAAAAAAATCGGAAAAAATCGGAAAAAAATCGGAAAAAAAATCGGAAAAAAAATCGGAAAAAAATCGGAAAAAAAAAAAAATCGGAAAAAAAAAAATCGGAAAAAAATCGGAGAAAATCGGGAAAAATCGGAAAAAAATCGGGAAAAAAATCGGAGAAAATCGGAAAAAAAATCGGAAAAAATCGGAAAAAATCGGAAAAAAAATCGGAAAAAATCGGAAAAAATCGGAAAAAAATCGGAAAAAATCGGAAAAAAATCGGAGAAAATCGGAAAAAATCGGAAAAAATCGGAAAAAAAATCGGAAAAAATCGGAAAAAAATCGGAAAAAAATCGGAAAAAAATCGGAAAAAATCGGAAAAAAAAAAATCGGAAAAAAAAAAATCGGAAAAAATCGGAAAAAAATCGGAAAAAATCGGAAAAAAAAAAAAATCGGAAAAAAAAAATCGGAAAAAATCGGAAAAAAAATCGGAAAAAAATCGGAAAAAAATCGGAAAAAAATCGGAAAAATCGGAAAAAAATCGGAAAAAAATCGGAAAAAAATCGGAAAAAAATCGGAAAAAATCGGAAAAAAATCGGAAAAAATCGGAAAAAATCGGAAAAAAAATCGGAAAAAATCGGAAAAAATCGGAAAAAAATCGGAAAAAAATCGGAAAAAAATCGGAAAAATCGGAAAAATCGGAAAAAAATCGGAAAAAAAAAAAATCGGAAAAAAATCGGAAAAAAAATCGGAAAAAAAAAATCGGAAAAAAATCGGAAAAAAAATCGGAAAAAAAATCGGAAAAAAAATCGGAAAAAATCGGAAAAAAAATCGGAAAAAAATCGGAAAAAATCGGAAAAAAATCGGAAAAAAAAATCGGAAAAAAATCGGAAAAAATCGGAAAAAAATCGGAAAAAAATCGGAAAAAAATCGGAAAAAAAAAAAATCGGAAAAAAATCGGAAAAAAATCGGAAAAAAATCGGAAAAAAATCGGAAAAAAATCGGAAAAAAATCGGAAAAAAAATCGGGAAAAAAAAAAATCGGAAAAAAATCGGAAAAAATCGGAAAAAAAATCGGAAAAAATCGGAAAAAAATCGGGAAAAAAATCGGAAAAAATCGGAAAAAAATCGGAAAAAAATCGGAAAAAATCGGGAAAAAAATCGGAAAAAAATCTCAGAAAAATCGGAAAAAAAAAAAAATCGGAAAAAATCGGAAAAAATCGGAAAAAAAATCGGAAAAATCGGGAAAAAATCGGAAAAAAATCGGAAAAAAATCGGAAAAAAAAAAATCGGAAAAAATCGGAAAAAAATCGGAAAAAAAAATCGGAAAAAAATCGGAAAAAAATCGGAAAAAATCGGAAAAAAAATCGGAAAAAAAATCGGAAAAAATCGGAAAAAATCGGAAAAAAATCGGAAAAAAATCGGAAAAAAATCGGAAAAAAATCGGAAAAAAAAAATCGGAAAAAAAATCGGAAAAAATCGGAAAAAAAATCGGAAAAAATCGGAAAAAAATCGGAAAAAAATCGGGAAAAAAAAAAAAAATCGGAAAAAATCGGAAAAAATCGGAAAAAAAATCGGAAAAAATCGGAAAAAATCGGAAAAAAATCGGAAAAAAATCGGAAAAATCGGAAAAAAAATCGGAAAAAAATCGGAAAAAATCGGAAAAAAAATCGGAAAAAATCGGAAAAAAATCGGGAAAAAAATCGGAGAAAATCGGAAAAAAAAAAAATCGGAAAAAATCGGAAAAAAAATCGGAAAAAATCGGAAAAAATCGGAAAAAAATCGGAAAAAAATCGGAGAAAATCGGAAAAAAAATTCGGAAAAAATCGGGAAAAAATCGGAAAAAAATCGGAAAAAAAATCGGAAAAAAAATCGGAAAAAAATCGGAAAAAATCGGAAAAAATCGGAAAAAAAATCGGAAAAAAATCGGAAAAAATCGGAAAAAAATCGGAAAAAAAAAAATCGGAAAAAATCGGAAAAAAATCGGAAAAAAATCGGAAAAAAATCGGAAAAAAATCGGGAAAAAATCGGAAAAAAAATCGGAAAAAAATCGGAAAAAAATCGGAAAAATCGGAAAAAAATCGGAAAAAAATCGGAAAAAAATCGGAAAAAAAATCGGAAAAAAATCGGAAAAAAATCGGAAAAAAAATCGGAAAAAATCGGAAAAAATCGGAAAAAATCGGAAAAAAATCGGAAAAAATCGGAAAAAATCGGAAAAAAAAAAAATCGGGAAAAAATCGGAAAAAAATCGGAGAAAATCGGAAAAAATCGGAAAAAAATCGGAAAAAAATCGGAGAAAATCGGAAAAAAAATCGGAAAAAAAATCGGAAAAAATCGGAAAAAAATCGGAAAAAATCGGAAAAAATCGGAAAAAAATCGGAAAAAAAAAATCGGAAAAAAATCGGAAAAAAATCGGAAAAAAAATCGGAAAAAAATCGGAAAAAATCGGAAAAAAAATCGGAAAAAAAATCGGAAAAAATCGGAAAAAAATCGGAAAAAAAAAAAAAATCGGAAAAAATCGGAAAAAAATCGGAAAAAATCGGAAAAAAAATCGGAAAAAATCGGAAAAAAAATCGGAAAAAAAATCGGAAAAAATCGGAAAAAAAATCGGAAAAAAATCGGAAAAAAATCGGAAAAAAATCGGAAAAAAATCGGAAAAAAATCGGAAAAAAAAAAATCGGAAAAAAAATCGGAAAAAAAAAAATCGGAAAAAAAATCGGAAAAAAAAAAAATCGGAAAAAAAATCGGAGAAAATCGGAAAAATCGGAAAAAAATCGGAAAAAATCGGAAAAAAAAAAAAAATCGGAAAAAATCGGAAAAAAATCGGAAAAAATCGGGAAAAAAATCGGAGAAAATCGGGAAAAATCGGAAAAAAATCGGAAAAAAATCGGAAAAAATCGGAAAAAAAAAAATCGGAAAAAATCGGAAAAAAAATCGGAAAAAAAATCGGAAAAAATCGGGAAAAAAATCGGAAAAAAATCGGAAAAAATCGGAAAAAAATCGGAAAAAAATCGGAAAAAAAATCGGAAAAAAAAAAAAAATCGGAAAAAATCGGAAAAAATCGGAAAAAAAATCGGAAAAAATCGGAAAAAATCGGAAAAAAAATCGGAAAAAATCGGAAAAAATCGGAAAAAAAATCGGAAAAAATCGGAAAAAAAATCGGAAAAAATCGGAAAAAATCGGAAAAAAATCGGAAAAAATCGGAAAAAATCGGAAAAAAAATCGGAAAAAATCGGAAAAAAAATCGGAAAAAATCGGGAAAAAATCGGAAAAAATCGGGAAAAATCGGAAAAAAATCGGAAAAAAATCGGAAAAAATCGGAAAAATCGGAAAAAAATCGGAAAAAAATCGGGAAAAAAATCGGAAAAAAATCGGAAAAAAATCGGAAAAAATCGGGAAAAAATCGGAAAAAAATCGGAAAAAATCGGAAAAAAATCGGAAAAAAATCGGAAAAAATCGGAAAAAAATCGGAAAAAAAAAAAAATCGGAAAAAATCGGAAAAAAATCGGAAAAAAATCGGAAAAAAATCGGAAAAAATCGGAAAAAAATCGGAAAAAATCGGAAAAAATCGGAAAAAAATCGGAAAAAAAATCGGAAAAAAATCGGAAAAAATCGGAAAAAAAATCGGAAAAAATCGGAAAAAATCGGAAAAAAATCGGAAAAAAATCGGAAAAAATCGGAAAAAAAATCGGAAAAAATCGGAAAAAATCGGAAAAAAATCGGAAAAATCGGGAAAAATCGGAAAAAAATCGGGAAAAAAATCGGAAAAAATCGGAAAAAATCGGAAAAAAATCGGAAAAAAAAAAAATCGGAAAAAATCGGAAAAAAATCGAAAAAAATCGGAAAAAAAAATCGGAAAAAATCGGAAAAAATCGGAAAAAAAATCGGAAAAAATCGGAAAAAATCGGAAAAAAATCGGAAAAAAATCGGAAAAAATCGGAAAAAAAATCGGAAAAAAATCGGAAAAAAAAAATCGGAAAAAAAAAATCGGAAAAAATCGGAAAAAAATCGGAAAAAAAATCGGAAAAAATCGGGAAAAAAATCGGAAAAAAAAAAATCGGAAAAAAAATCGGAAAAAAAATCGGAAAAAATCGGAAAAAAAATCGGAAAAAAAATCGGAAAAAATCGGAAAAAAATCGGAAAAAAATCGGAAAAAAAATCGGAAAAATCGGAAAAAAATCGGAAAAAAATCGGAAAAAAAAATCGGAAAAAAAATCGGAAAAAATCGGAAAAAATCGGAAAAAAAATCGGAAAAAATCGGAAAAAAAAATCGGAAAAAAATCGGGAAAAAAATCGGAGAAAATCGGAAAAAAAATCGGAAAAAAATCGGAAAAAATCGGAAAAAAAATCGGAAAAAATCGGAAAAAAATCGGAAAAAAATCGGGAAAAAAATCGGAAAAAATCGGAAAAAAAAAAAATCGGAAAAAAATCGGAAAAAAAAATCGGAAAAAAATCGGAAAAAAATCGGAAAAAAAAATCGGAAAAAAAAAAAATCGGAAAAAATCGGAAAAAATCGGAAAAAAATCGGAAAAAATCGGAAAAAAAATCGGAAAAAATCGGAAAAAAATCGGAAAAAAATCGGAAAAAAAATCGGAAAAAAATCGGAAAAAATCGGAAAAAAATCGGAAAAAAATCGGAAAAAAATCGGAAAAAAATCGGAAAAAAAATCGGAAAAAAAAAAAATCGGAAAAAATCGGAAAAAATCGGGAAAAATCGGAAAAAAAAAAAATCGGAAAAAAATCGGAAAAAATCGGAAAAAAATCTCAAAAATCGGAAAAAAAATCGGAAAAAATCGGAAAAAATCGGAAAAAAAATCGGAAAAAATCGGGAAAAATCGGAAAAAAATCGGGAAAAAAATCGGAAAAAATCGGAAAAAAAATCGGAAAAAAATCGGAAAAAATCGGAAAAAAAAAAATCGGAAAAAATCGGAAAAAAATCGGAAAAAAAATCGGAAAAAAATCGGAAAAAAATCGGAAAAAAATCGGAAAAAAATCGGAAAAAAATCGGAAAAAAAATCGGAAAAAATCGGAAAAAATCGGAAAAAAAATCGGAAAAAATCGGAAAAAAATCGGAAAAAAATCGGAAAAAATCGGAAAAAAAAATCGGAAAAAATCGGAAAAAAAAAAAATCGGAAAAAAAATCGGAAAAAAAAAAAATCGGAAAAAAAAATCGGAAAAAATCGGAAAAAAATCGGAAAAAAAATCGGAAAAAAATCGGAAAAAAAATCGGAAAAAAATCGGAAAAATCGGAAAAAAAAAAATCGGAAAAAAATCGGAGAAAATCGGAAAAAAAATCGGAAAAAATCGGAAAAAAAATCGGAAAAAATCGGAAAAAAAATCGGAAAAAATCGGAAAAAAAATCGGAAAAAATCGGAAAAAAAAATCGGAAAAAAATCGGAAAAAAAATCGGAAAAAATCGGAAAAAAAATCGGAAAAAATCGGAAAAAATCGGAAAAAAAATCGGAAAAAATCGGAAAAAAAAAAAATCGGAAAAAATCGGAAAAAAATCGGAAAAAAAAATCGGAAAAAAATCGGAAAAAATCGGAAAAAAAATCGGAAAAAATCGGAAAAAATCGGAAAAAAATCGGAAAAAATCGGAAAAAAATCGGAAAAAAAAATCGGAAAAAAAATCGGAAAAAAATCGGAAAAAAATCGGAAAAAAATCGGAAAAAAATCGGAAAAAAATCGGAAAAAAAATCGGAAAAAATCGGAAAAAAATCGGAAAAAATCGGAAAAAAAATCGGAAAAAATCGGAAAAAAAAAAAAAATCGGAAAAAATCGGAAAAAAAATCGGAAAAAAAATCGGAAAAAATCGGAAAAAAATCGGGAAAAAAATCGGAAAAAATCGGAAAAAAAATCGGAAAAAAATCGGAAAAAATCGGAAAAAATCGGAAAAAAAATCGGAAAAAAATCGGAAAAAAATCGGAAAAAAATCGGAAAAAAATCGGAAAAAATCGGAAAAAAATCGGAAAAAAATCGGAAAAAAAATCGGAAAAAATCGGAAAAAAATCGGAAAAAATCGGGAAAAATCGGAAAAAAAAAAAAATCGGAAAAAATCGGAAAAAAAATCGGAAAAAATCGGAAAAAATCGGAAAAAAATCGGAAAAAATCGGAAAAAATCGGAAAAAAATCGGAAAAAAATCGGAAAAAATCGGAAAAAAAATCGGAAAAAAATCGGAAAAAATCGGAAAAAAAATCGGAAAAAAATCGGAAAAAATCGGAAAAAAATCGGAAAAAAATCGGAAAAAATCGGAAAAAAAATCGGAAAAAAATCGGAAAAAAATCGGAAAAAAATCGGAAAAAAATCGGAAAAAATCGGAAAAAAAAAAAATCGGAAAAAATCGGAAAAAAATCGGAAAAAAATCGGAAAAAAATCGGAGAAAATCGGGAAAAATCGGAAAAAAATCGGGAAAAAAATCGGGAAAAAAAATCGGAAAAAATCGGAAAAAATCGGAAAAAAAATCGGAAAAAATCGGAAAAAAATCGGAAAAAAATCGGAAAAAAAAAAATCGGAAAAATCGGAAAAAAATCGGAAAAAAATCGGAAAAAAATCGGAAAAAAAATCGGAAAAAATCGGAAAAAAATCGGAAAAAAATCGGAAAAAAATCGGAAAAATCGGAAAAAAAATCGGAAAAAAATCGGAAAAATCGGAAAAAAATCGGAAAAAAATCGGAAAAAAATCGGAAAAAAAAAAAATCGGAAAAAATCGGAAAAAATCGGAAAAAAAATCGGAAAAAAAAAAATCGGGAAAAAAAAAAATCGGAAAAAAATCGGAAAAAAATCGGAAAAAAAATCGGAAAAAATCGGAAAAAAAATCGGAAAAAAATCGGAAAAAAATCGGAAAAAATCGGAAAAAAAATCGGAAAAAATCGGGAAAAAATCGGAAAAAAAAACGGAAAAAATCGGAAAAAAAATCGGAAAAAATCGGAAAAAATCGGAAAAAAATCGGAAAAAAATCGGAAAAAATCGGAAAAAATCGGAAAAAAATCGGAAAAAAATCGGAAAAAAATCGGAAAAAAATCGGAAAAAAATCGGAAAAAAATCGGAAAAAAATCGGAAAAAAAAAAATCGGAAAAAAAATCGGAAAAAAAAAATCGGAAAAAATCGGGAAAAAAATCGGAAAAAAATCGGAAAAAAATCGGAAAAAAATCGGAAAAAATCGGAAAAAAAATCGGAAAAAAAAAAATCGGAAAAAATCGGAAAAAAATCGGAAAAAAATCGGAAAAAAATCGGAAAAAAAATCGGAAAAAAAATCGGAAAAAATCGGAAAAAAATCGGAAAAAAATCGGAAAAAATCGGAAAAAAAATCGGAAAAAATCGGAAAAAAAAAAAATCGGAAAAAAATCGGAAAAAATCGGAAAAAAATCGGAAAAAAAATCGGAAAAAATCGGAAAAAAATCGGAAAAAAATCGGAAAAAAATCGGGAAAAAAATCGGAAAAAAATCGGAAAAAATCGGAAAAAATCGGAAAAAATCGGAAAAAAATCGGAAAAAAATCGGAAAAAATCGGAAAAAATCGGAAAAAAATCGGAAAAAAATCGGAAAAAAATCGGAAAAAATCGGAAAAAAAAAAAAATCGGAAAAAAATCGGAAAAAAATCGGAAAAAAAAAAATCGGAAAAAAATCGGAAAAAAATCGGAAAAAATCGGAAAAAAAATCGGAAAAAAATCGGAAAAAAATCGGAAAAAAAATCGGAAAAAATCGGAAAAAAAAATCGGAAAAAAATCGGAAAAAATCGGAAAAAAATCGGAAAAAAATCGGAAAAAAATCGGAAAAAAAAAAATCGGAAAAAAATCGGAAAAAAAAATCGGAAAAAAATCGGAAAAAAATCGGAAAAAAATCGGGAAAAATCGGAAAAAAATCGGAAAAAAATCGGAAAAATCGGAAAAAAAATCGGAAAAAAAATCGGAAAAAATCGGAAAAAATCGGAAAAAAAATCGGAAAAAATCGGAAAAAATCGGAAAAAAATCGGAAAAAAATCGGTAAAAATCGGAAAAAAAATCGGAAAAAAATCGGAAAAAATCGGAAAAAAAATCGGAAAAAATCGGAAAAAATCGGAAAAAAATCGGAAAAAAAATCGGAAAAAAAATCGGAAAAAATCGGAAAAAATCGGAAAAAAATCGGAAAAAATCGGAAAAAAATCGGAAAAAAATCGGAAAAAAATCGGAAAAATCGGAAAAAAATCGGAAAAAAATCGGAAAAAAAATCGGAAAAAAATCGGAAAAAAATCGGAAAAAAAATCGGAAAAAAAATCGGAAAAAATCGGAAAAAAATCGGAAAAAATCGGGAAAAAAATCGGAAAAAAATCGGAAAAAAATCGGAAAAAATCGGAAAAAAAATCGGAAAAAAATCGGAAAAAAATCGGAAAAAAATCGGAAAAAATCGGAAAAAAATCGGAAAAAAATCGGAAAAAATCGGAAAAAAAAATTCGGAAAAAATCGGAAAAAAAATCGGAAAAAATCGGAAAAAATCGGAAAAAAATCGGGAAAAAAATCCGAAAAAATCGGAAAAAATCGGAAAAAAATCGGGAAAAAAATCGGGAAAAAAATCGGAAAAAAATCGGAAAAAAATCGGAAAAAAATCGGAAAAATCGGAAAAAAAATCGGAAAAAATCGGAAAAAAATCGGAAAAAAATCGGAAAAAAAAAATCGGAAAAAAAATCGGAAAAAAATCGGAAAAAATCGGAAAAAAATCGGAAAAAATCGGAAAAAATCGGAAAAAAAATCGGAAAAAATCGGAAAAAAATCGGAAAAAAATCGGAAAAAAATCGGAAAAAATCGGAAAAAAAATCGGAAAAAAAAAAAATCGGAAAAAAATCGGAAAAAATCGGAAAAAAATCGGAAAAAAATCGGAAAAAAATCGGAAAAAAAATCGGAAAAAATCGGAAAAAATCGGAAAAAAAATCGGAAAAAATCGGAAAAAATCGGAAAAAAATCGGAAAAAAATCGGAAAAAAATCGGAAAAAATCGGAAAAAAAATCGGAAAAAAATCGGAAAAAAATCGGAAAAAAAATCGGAAAAAAAAATCGGAAAAAAATCGGAAAAAAATCGGAAAAAATCGGGAAAAAAATCGGAAAAAAATCGGAAAAAAATCGGAAAAAAAAAATCGGAAAAAAATCGGAAAAAAATCGGAGAAAATCGGAAAAAAATCGGAAAAAAATCGGAAAAAAATCGGAAAAAATCGGAAAAAAAAAATCGGAAAAAAAAAAAATCGGAAAAAATCGGAAAAAAATCGGAAAAAAAAAAATCGGAAAAAATCGGAAAAAAATCGGAAAAAATCGGAAAAAAATCGGAAAAAAATCGGAAAAAAAATCGGAAAAAAATCGGAAAAAAATCGGAAAAAAATCGGAAAAAAATCGGAAAAAATCGGGAAAAATCGGAAAAAAATCGGGAAAAAAAAAATCGGAAAAAATCGGAAAAAATCGGAAAAAAAATCGGAAAAAATCGGAAAAAATCGGAAAAAAAATCGGAAAAAATCGGGAAAAAATCGGAAAAAAATCGGGAAAAAAATCGGAAAAAATCGGAAAAAATCGGAAAAAAATCGGAAAAAATCGGAAAAAAAATCGGAAAAAATCGGAAAAAAATCGGAAAAAATCGGAAAAAATCGGAAAAAAATCGGAAAAAAATCGGAAAAAAATCGGAAAAAAATCGGAAAAAATCGGAAAAAAATCGGAAAAAATCGGAAAAAAAATCGGAAAAAAATCGGAAAAAATCGGAAAAAAATCGGAAAAAATCGGAAAAAAAATCGGAAAAAAATCGGAAAAAAATCGGAAAAAATCGGAAAAAAAATCGGAAAAAATCGGAAAAAAAATCGGAAAAAATCGGAAAAAATCGGAAAAAAATCGGAAAAAAATCGGAAAAATCGGAAAAAAATCGGAAAAAAAAAAATCGGAAAAAAATCGGAGAAAATCGGAAAAAAAATCGGAAAAAATCGGAAAAAATCGGAAAAAAAATCGGAAAAAATCGGAAAAAATCGGAAAAAAATCGGAAAAAAATCGGAGAAAAAAATCGGAAAAATCGGAAAAAAATCGGAAAAAATCGGAAAAAATCGGAAAAAAATCGGAAAAAATCGGAAAAATCGGAAAAAAAAAAATCGGAAAAAAATCGGAAAAAAATCGGAAAAAATCGGAAAAAAAAAATCGGAAAAAATCGGAAAAAAAAAATCGGAAAAAAATCGGAAAAAAATCGGAAAAAATCGGAAAAAAATCGGAAAAAAATCGGAAAAAATCGGAAAAAAAATCGGAAAAAATCGGAAAAAATCGGAAAAAAAATCGGAAAAAATCGGAAAAAAAATCGGAAAAAAATCGGAAAAAAATCGGAAAAAATCGGAAAAAAATCGGAAAAAAATCGGAAAAAAATCGGAAAAAAATCGGAAAAAAAAATCGGAAAAAAATCGGAAAAAATCGGAAAAAAAAATCGGAAAAAATCGGAAAAAATCGGAAAAAAAATCGGAAAAAATCGGAAAAAATCGGAAAAAAAAATCGGAAAAAAATCGGAAAAATCGGAAAAAAAATCGGAAAAAAATCGGAAAAAAAAAATCGGAAAAAATCGAAAAAAATCGGAAAAAAATCGGAAAAAATCGGAAAAAATCGGAAAAAAATCGGAAAAAAATCGGAAAAAAAATCGGAAAAAAAATCGGAAAAAAAAAAAATCGGAAAAAAATCGGAAAAAATCGGAAAAAATCGGAAAAAAAATCGGAAAAAAAATCGGAAAAAATCGGAAAAAAAATCGGAAAAAATCGGAAAAAATCGGAAAAAAATCGGAAAAAAAATCGGAAAAAATCGGAAAAAAAATCGGAAAAAATCGGAAAAAAATCGGAAAAAAATCGGAAAAAATCGGAAAAAAATCGGAAAAAAATCGGAAAAAAAATCGGAAAAAATCGGGAAAAAAATCGGAAAAAATCGGAAAAAAATCGGAAAAAAATCGGAAAAAAATCGGAGAAAATCGGAAAAAAAATCGGAAAAAATCGGAAAAAAATCGGAAAAAAATCGGAAAAAATCGGAAAAAATCGGAAAAAAAAATCGGGAAAAAAATCGGAGAAAATCGGAAAAAAAATCGGAAAAAATCGGGAAAAAAAAAAAAATCGGAAAAAAAATCGGAAAAAATCGGAAAAAAATCGGAAAAAAATCGGAAAAAAATCGGAAAAAATCGGAAAAAAAATCGGAAAAAATCGGAAAAAATCGGAAAAAAATCGGAAAAAAAATCGGAAAAAATCGGAAAAAAATCGGAAAAAATCGGAAAAAAATCGGAAAAAAATCGGAAAAAAATCGGAAAAAAAAAAAATCGGAAAAAAATCGGAAAAAATCGGAAAAAAAATCGGAAAAAAAAAAAAAATCGGAAAAAATCGGAAAAAAAATCGGAAAAAAAATCGGAAAAAATCGGAAAAAAATCGGAAAAAAATCGGAAAAAATCGGAAAAAAATCGGAAAAAAATCGGAAAAAATCGGAAAAAAATCGGAAAAAAAATCGGAAAAAAATCGGAAAAAAATCGGAAAAAAAATCGGAAAAAAAATCGGAAAAAAATCGGAAAAAAATCGGAAAAAATCGGAAAAAAAAAAAAATCGGAAAAAATCGGAAAAAAATCGGAAAAAATCGGAAAAAATCGGAAAAAAATCTGAAAAAATCGGGAAAAATCGGAAAAAAATCGGGAAAAAAATCTCGGAAAAAAAATCGGAAAAAAAAAAAATCGGAAAAAATCGGAAAAAAAAAAATCGGAAAAAAAATCGGAAAAAATCGGAAAAAAATCGGAAAAAAATCGGAAAAAATCGGAAAAAAATCGGAAAAAAATCGGAAAAAAATCGGAAAAAAATCGGAAAAAATCGGAAAAAATCGGAAAAAAATCGGAAAAAAATCGGAAAAAAATCGGAAAAAAATCGGAAAAAAATCGGAAAAAAAATCGGAAAAAAATCGGAAAAAAATCGGAAAAAATCGGAAAAAAATCGGAAAAAAATCGGGAAAAAAATCGGAAAAAATCGGAAAAAATCGGAAAAAAAAAAAATCGGAAAAAATCGGGAAAAAAATCGGAGAAAATCGGAAAAAAAATCGGAAAAAATCGGGAAAAAAATCGGAGAAAAAAAAATCGGAAAAAAATCGGAAAAAAATCGGAAAAAAAATCGGAAAAAAAATCGGAAAAAAATCGGGAAAAAATCGGAAAAAAATCGGAAAAAATCGGAAAAAATCGGAAAAAAATCGGAAAAAAATCGGAAAAAATCGGAAAAAAATCGGAAAAAAATCGGAAAAAATCGGAAAAAAATCGGAAAAAAATCGGAAAAAAATCGGAAAAAAAATCGGAAAAAAATCGGAAAAAAATCGGAAAAAAATCGGAAAAAAAAATCGGAAAAAAATCGGAAAAAAATCGGAAAAAAAAAAATCGGAAAAAATCGGAAAAAAAATCGGAAAAAATCGGAAAAAAAATCGGAAAAAAAATCGGAAAAAATCGGAAAAAAATCGGAAAAAAATCGGAAAAAATCGGAAAAAAAATCGGAAAAAATCGGGAAAAAAATCGGAAAAAAAATCGGAAAAAATCGGAAAAAAAATCGGAAAAAATCGGAAAAAAAATCGGAAAAAAAAAAAAAATCGGAAAAAAAATCGGAAAAAAAAAAAAATCGGAAAAAAAAAATCGCAAAAAATCGGAAAAAATCGGAAAAAATCGGAAAAAAATCGGAAAAAATCGGAAAAAAATCGGAAAAAAATCGGAAAAAATCGGAAAAAAATCGGAAAAAATCGGAAAAAAAATCGGAAAAAATCGGGAAAAAAATCGGAAAAAAATCGGAAAAAATCGGAAAAAATCGGAAAAAAATCGGAAAAAAATCGGAAAAAATCGGAAAAAAAATCGGAAAAAAATCGGAAAAAATCGGAAAAAAAATCGGAAAAAAATCGGAAAAAATCGGAAAAAAAATCGGAAAAAAATCGGAAAAAATCGGAAAAAAATCGGAAAAAATCGGAAAAAATCGGAAAAAAAATCGGAAAAAAATCGGAAAAAAATCGGAAAAAAATCGGAAAAAATCGGAAAAAAATCGGAAAAAAAATCGGAAAAAAATCGGAAAAAAATCGGAAAAAAATCGGGAAAAAAATCGGAAAATCGGAAAAAAAAATCGGAAAAAAAAAAAATCGGAAAAAATCGGAAAAAAAATCGGAAAAAAATCGGAAAAAAATCGGAAAAAAAAAAATCGGAAAAAAATCGGAAAAAAAATCGGAAAAAAAAAATCGGAAAAAATCGGAAAAAAAATCGGAAAAAAATCGGAAAAAATCGGAAAAAATCGGAAAAAAATCGGAAAAAAATCGGAAAAAAATCGGAAAAAAAATCGGAAAAAATCGGAAAAAAATCGGAAAAAAATCGGAAAAAATCGGAAAAAAATCGGAAAAAAATCGGAAAAAAATCGGAAAAAAATCGGAAAAAATCGGAAAAAAAAAAAAATCGGAAAAAAAATCGGAAAAAAAATCGGAAAAAAAAAAAATCGGAAAAAATCGGAAAAAATCGGAAAAAAAATCGGAAAAAAAAAATCGGAAAAAAATCGGAAAAAAAATCGGAAAAAATCGGAAAAAAATCGGAAAAAAATCGGAAAAAAAATCGGAAAAAAATCGGAAAAAAATCGGAAAAAAAAAATCGGAAAAAATCGGAAAAAAATCGGAAAAAATCGGAAAAAAAAATCGGAAAAAATCGGAAAAAAAAAAAAAATCGGAAAAAAATCGGAAAAAAAAAAAATCGGAAAAAAATCGGAAAAAAATCGGAAAAAATCGGAAAAAAATCGGAAAAAAAATCGGAAAAAAATCGGAAAAAAAATCGGAAAAAAAATCGGAAAAAATCGGAAAAAAATCGGAAAAAAAATCGGAAAAAATCGGAAAAAAATCGGAAAAAAAATCGGAAAAAAATCGGAAAAAAATCGGAAAAATCGGAAAAAAAATCGGAAAAAAATCGGAAAAAAATCGGAAAAAAATCGGAAAAAAATCGGAAAAAATCGGAAAAAAATCGGAAAAAATCGGAAAAAAAATCGGAAAAAATCGGAAAAAATCGGAAAAAAATCGGAAAAAATCGGAAAAAATCGGAAAAAAATCGGAAAAAAATCGGAAAAAATCGGAAAAAAAATCGGAAAAAAATCGGAAAAAATCGGAAAAAAAATCGGAAAAAATCGGAAAAAATCGGAAAAAAATCGGAAAAAAATCGGAAAAAATCGGAAAAAATCGGAAAAAAATCGGGAAAAAAAAATCGGAAAAAATCGGAAAAAAATCGGAAAAAAAATCGGAAAAAAATCGGAAAAAAAATCGGAAAAAAATCGGAAAAAATCGGAAAAAAATCGGAAAAAAAATCGGAAAAAAAATCGGAAAAAAATCGGAAAAAATCGGAAAAAAAATCGGAAAAAAAATCGGAAAAAATCGGAAAAAAATCGGAAAAAAATCGGAAAAAAATCGGAAAAAAATCGGAAAAATCGGAAAAAAATCGGAAAAAAATCGGAAAAAAAATCGGAAAAATCGGAAAAAAAATCGGAAAAAATCGGAAAAAATCGGAAAAAAAATCGGAAAAAAATCGGAAAAAAATCGGAAAAAAAATCGGAAAAAAAATCGGAAAAAAATCGGAAAAAAATCGGAAAAATCGGAAAAAAAATCGGAAAAAAATCGGAAAAAAATCGGAAAAAATCGGAAAAAAAAAAATCGGAAAAAAAATCGGAAAAAATCGGAAAAAAAATCGGAAAAAATCGGGAAAAAAATCGGAAAAAAATCGGAAAAAAATCGGAAAAAATCGGAAAAAAAAATCGGAAAAAAATCGGAAAAAATCGGAAAAAAAATCGGAAAAAATCGGAAAAAATCGGAAAAAAATCGGAAAAAAATCGGAAAAAAAATCGGAAAAAATCGGAAAAAAATCGGAAAAAAATCGGAAAAAAATCGGAAAAAAATCGGGAAAAAAATCGGAAAAAAATCGGAAAAAATCGGAAAAAAATCGGAAAAAAATCGGAAAAAATCGGAAAAAAATCGGGAAAAAATCGGAAAAAATCGGAAAAAAAATCGGAAAAAAAATCGGAAAAAATCGGAAAAAAATCGGAAAAAAATCGGAAAAAATCGGAAAAAAATCGGAAAAAATCGGAAAAAAATCGGAAAAATCGGGAAAAATCGGAAAAAATCGGAAAAAAATCGGAAAAAATCGGGAAAAAAATCGGAAAAAATCGGAAAAAATCGGAAAAAAAAAAAAATCGGAAAAAAATCGGAAAAAAAATCGGAAAAAAATCGGAAAAAAATCGGAAAAAAATCGGAAAAAATCGGAAAAAAAATCGGAAAAAAATCGGAAAAAATCGGAAAAAAAATCGGAAAAAATCGGAAAAAATCGGAAAAAAATCGGAAAAATCGGAAAAAAATCGGAAAAAAATCGGAAAAAAATCGGAAAAAAATCGGAAAAAAATCGGAAAAAAAAAAAAATCGGAAAAAAATCGGAAAAAAATCGGAAAAAAAATCGGAAAAAAATCGGAAAAAAAATCGGAAAAAATCGGAAAAAAATCGGAAAAAAAATCGGAAAAAAATCGGAAAAAAAAAAAATCGGAAAAAAAAAAAAAATCGGAAAAAATCGGAAAAAAAATCGGAAAAAATCGGAAAAAAAATCGGAAAAAATCGGAAAAAATCGGAAAAAAAAAAATCGGAAAAAAATCGGAAAAAATCGGAAAAAATCGGAAAAAAAATCGGAAAAAATCGGAAAAAAAAAAAATCGGAAAAAAATCGGAAAAAATCGGAAAAAAAAAAAATCGGAAAAAATCGGAAAAAAAATCGGAAAAAAAAATCGGAAAAAAATCGGAAAAAAATCGGAAAAAAATCGGAAAAAAATCGGAAAAAAATCGGAAAAAAATCGGAAAAAAATCGGAAAAAAATCGGAAAAAAATCGGAAAAAAAAAAAATCGGAAAAAAAAATCGGAAAAAAATCGGAAAAAATCGGAAAAAAAATCGGAAAAAATCGGAAAAAAAATCGGAAAAAAATCGGAAAAAAATCGGAAAAAAATCGGAAAAAAATCGGAAAAAATCGGAAAAAAAATCGAAAAAAATCGGAAAAAAAAATCGGAAAAAAATCGGAAAAAAATCGGAAAAAAAATCGGAAAAAATCGGAAAAAAAAAAATCGGAAAAAAATCGGAAAAATCGGAAAAAAAATCGGAAAAAATCGGAAAAAATCGGAAAAAAATCGGAAAAAATCGGGAAAAAATCGGAAAAAAATCGGGAAAAAAATCGGAGAAAATCGGAAAAAATCGGAAAAAAATCGGAAAAAATCGGAAAAAAAACCGGAAAAAAATCGGAAAAAAATCGGAAAAAAATCGGAAAAAATCGGAAAAAAAAAAAATCGGAAAAAAAAATCGGAAAAAAATCGGAAAAAAATCGGAAAAAAAAAAAATCGGAAAAAAATCGGAAAAAAATCGGAAAAAATCGGAAAAAATCGGAAAAAAATCGGAAAAAAATCGGAAAAAATCGGAAAAAAAATCGGAAAAAATCGGAAAAAATCGGAAAAAAATCGGAAAAAATCGGAAAAAAATCGGAAAAAAAAAAATCGGAAAAAAATCGGAAAAAAATCGGAAAAAAATCGGAAAAAAATCGGAAAAAATCGGAAAAAAATCGGAAAAAAATCGGAAAAAATCGGAAAAAAAATCGGAAAAAATCGGAAAAAATCGGAAAAAAATCGGAAAAATCGGGAAAAATCGGAAAAAAATCGGAAAAAATCGGAAAAAAATCGGAAAAAAAATCGGAAAAAATCGGAAAAAAATCGGAAAAAAAATCGGGAAAAAATCGGAAAAAAATCGGAAAAAATCGGAAAAAATCGGAAAAAAATCGGAAAAAAATCGGGAAAAAAAATCGGAAAAAATCGGAAAAAAAATCGGAAAAAAAAATCGGAAAAAATCGGAAAAAAATCGGAAAAAAATCGGAAAAAAATCGGAAAAAAATCGGAAAAAAAATCGGAAAAAATCGGAAAAAAATCGGAAAAAAAATCGGAAAAAATCGGAAAAAAATCGGAAAAAAATCGGAAAAAAATCGGAAAAAATCGGAAAAAAAATCGGAAAAAATCGGAAAAAAAATCGGAAAAAAATCGGAAAAAAAATCGGAAAAAAAATCGGAAAAAAAAAAAATCGGAAAAAAAATCGGAAAAAAAAAAAATCGGAAAAAAATCGGAAAAAATCGGAAAAAAAAAAAATCGGAAAAAAATCGGAAAAAAAATCGGAAAAAAAATCGGAAAAAAAAAAAATCGGAAAAAATCGGAAAAAAAAAAAAATCGGAAAAAATCGGGAAAAAATCGGAAAAAAAAAAATCGGAAAAAAATCGGAAAAAATCGGAAAAAATCGGAAAAAAATCGGAAAAAAATCGGAAAAAAATCGGAAAAAAAATCGGAAAAAAATCGGAAAAAAAATCGGAAAAAATCGGAAAAAAAATCGGAAAAAAATCGGAAAAAATCGGAAAAAAATCGGAAAAAAAATCGGAAAAAAAATCGGAAAAAATCGGAAAAAATCGGAAAAAAATCGGAAAAAATCGGAAAAAATCGGAAAAAAAATCGGAAAAAAATCGGAAAAAATCGGAAAAAAATCGGAAAAAATCGGAAAAAAAATCGGAAAAAATCGGAAAAAATCGGAAAAAAATCGGAAAAAATCGGAAAAAATCGGAAAAAAAATCGGAAAAAATCGGAAAAAAATCGGAAAAAAAATCGGAAAAAAATCGGAAAAAAATCGGAAAAAAATCGGAAAAAAATCGGAAAAAATCGGAAAAAAAATCGGAAAAAATCGGAAAAAATCGGAAAAAAATCGGAAAAATCGGAAAAATCGGAAAAAAATCGGAAAAAAATCGGAAAAAAAATCGGAAAAAAAAAAATCGGAAAAAAAAAAAATCGGAAAAAAATCGGAAAAAATCGGGAAAAATCGGAAAAAAATCGGGAAAAAAATCGGAAAAAATCGGAAAAAAAATCGGAAAAAATCGGAAAAAAAAAAAATCGGAAAAAAATCGGAAAAAATCGGAAAAAAATCGGAAAAAATCGGGAAAAAAATCGGAAAAAAATCGGAAAAAAAATCGGAAAAAAATCGGAAAAAAATCGGGAAAAATCGGAAAAAAAATCGGAAAAAATCGGAAAAAAAATCGGAAAAAATCGGAAAAAATCGGAAAAAAATCGGGAAAAAAATCGGAGAAAATCGGGAAAAAATCGGAAAAAAATCGGAAAAAAAATCGGAAAAAAAAAATCGGAAAAAAAATCGGAAAAAATCGGAAAAAAATCGGAAAAAAAATCTCGGAAAAATCGGAAAAAAAATCGGAAAAAATCGGAAAAAATCGGAAAAAAAATCGGAAAAAATCGGAAAAAATCGGAAAAAAATCGGAAAAAAATCGGAAAAAAAAAAATCGGAAAAAAAATCGGAAAAAATCGGAAAAAAAATCGGAAAAAATCGGAAAAAAATCGGAAAAAAATCGGAAAAAAATCGGAAAAAAATCGGAAAAAATCGGAAAAAAATCGGAAAAAAAAAAAATCGGAAAAAATCGGAAAAAAAATCGGAAAAAAATCGGAAAAAAATCGGAAAAAAAATCGGAAAAAATCGGAAAAAAATCGGAAAAAAATCGGAAAAAATCGGAAAAAAAATCGGAAAAAATCGGAAAAAATCGGAAAAAAATCGGAAAAAAATCGGAAAAAAATCGGAAAAAATCGGAAAAAAATCGGAAAAAATCGGAAAAAAAAAAAAAATCGGAAAAAAATCGGAAAAAATCGGAAAAAAATCGGAAAAAAATCGGAAAAAATCGGAAAAAAAATCGGAAAAAAATCGGAAAAAATCGGAAAAAAATCGGAAAAAAAAATCGGAAAAAATCGGAAAAAAATCGGAAAAAATCGGAAAAAAATCGGAAAAAAATCGGAAAAAATCGGAAAAAAATCGGAAAAAAAATCGGAAAAAATCGGGAAAAAAATCGGAAAAAATCGGAAAAAATCGGAAAAAAATCGGAAAAAAATCGGAAAAAATCGGAAAAAAAATCGGAAAAAAATCGGAAAAAATCGGAAAAAAATCGGAAAAAAAATCGGAAAAAAATCGGAAAAAATCGGAAAAAAATCGGAAAAAATCGGAAAAAAATCGGAAAAAATCGGAAAAAATCGGAAAAAAATCGGAAAAAATCGGAAAAAAATCGGAAAAAAATCGGAAAAAAATCGGAAAAAAATCGGAAAAAATCGGAAAAAAAATCGGAAAAAATCGGAAAAAAAATCGGAAAAAATCGGAAAAAATCGGAAAAAAAAAAATCGGAAAAAAAATCGGAGAAAATCGGAAAAAAATCGGAAAAAATCGGAAAAAAAAATCGGAAAAATCGGAAAAAATCGGAAAAAAAATCGGAAAAAATCGGAAAAAAAAAAATCGGAAAAAAATCGGAAAAAAATCGGAAAAAAATCGGAAAAAATCGGAAAAAATCGGAAAAAATCGGAAAAAAATCGGAAAAAAATCGGAAAAAAAAAAATCGGAAAAAAAATCGGAAAAAAAATCGGAAAAAATCGGAAAAAAATCGGAAAAAAAATCGGAAAAAAATCGGAAAAAATCGGAAAAAAAATCGGAAAAAATCGGAAAAAAATCGGAAAAAAATCGGAAAAAAAAAATCGGAAAAAAAATCGGAAAAAATCGGAAAAAAATCGGAAAAAAAATCGGAAAAAAATCGGAAAAAAAATCGGAAAAAATCGGAAAAAAATCGGAAAAAAATCGGAAAAAATCGGAAAAAAATCGGAAAAAAATCGGAAAAAAATCGGAAAAAATCGGGAAAAAATCGGAAAAAAATCGGAAAAAAAATCGGAAAAAATCGGAAAAAAAATCGGAAAAAAATCGGAAAAAATCGGAAAAAAAATCGGAAAAAATCGGAAAAAATCGGAAAAAAAATCGGAAAAAAATCGGAAAAAATCGGAAAAAAATCGGAAAAAAATCGGAAAAAAAATCGGAAAAAAATCGGAAAAAAATCGGAAAAAAATCGGGAAAAATCGGAAAAATCGGAAAAAATCGGAAAAAAATCGGGAAAAAAATCGGGAAAAAAATCCGAAAAAATCGGAAAAAATCGGAAAAAAATCGGAAAAAAATCGGAAAAAATCGGAAAAAAATCGGAAAAAAATCGGAAAAAATCGGAAAAAAATCGGAAAAAAATCGGAAAAAATCGGAAAAAAATCGGAAAAAAATCGGAAAAAATCGGAAAAAAAATCGGAAAAAATCGGAAAAAATCGGAAAAAATCGGAAAAAAAAAAAAATCGGAAAAAATCGGAAAAAAAAAAATCGGAAAAAAAAATCGGAAAAAATCGGAAAAAAATCGGAAAAAATCGGAAAAAATCGGAAAAAAATCGGAAAAAAAAAAAATCGGAAAAAAATCGGAAAAAAATCGAAAAAAATCGGGAAAAAATTTGAAAAAAATCCGAAAAAAATCCGAAAAAATCGGAAAAAAAATCGGAAAAAATCGGAAAAAAAATCGGAAAAAATCGGAAAAATCGGAAAAAACCGGAAAAAAATCCGAAAAAATCCGAAAAAATCGGAAAAAAAATCGGAAAAAATCGGAAAAAATCGGAAAAAAAATCGGAAAAAATCGGGAAAAAAATCGGAAAAAAATCGGAAAAAATCGGAAAAAAATCGGAAAAAAATCGGAAAAAAATCGGAAAAAATCGGAAAAAAAATCGGAAAAAATCGGAAAAAATCGGAAAAAAAAAAAAAAATCGGAAAAAAATCGGAAAAAAATCGGAAAAAATCGGAAAAAATCGGGAAAAAATTTGGAAAAAAAATCGGAAAAAAATCGGAAAAAATCGGAAAAAAAATCGGAAAAAATCGGAAAAAATCGGAAAAAAAATCGGAAAAAATCGGAAAAAATCGGAAAAAAATCGGAAAAAATCGGAAAAATCGGAAAAAAATCGGAAAAAAATCGGAAAAAAATCGGAAAAAATCGGAAAAAATCGGAAAAAAATCGGGAAAAAAATCGGAGAAAATCGGAAAAAATCGGAAAAAAATCGGAAAAAAATCGGAAAAAATCGGAAAAAAAATCGGAAAAAAAAAATCGGAAAAAAAAAAAAAAATCGGAAAAAATCGGAAAAAATCGGAAAAAAATCGGAAAAAAATCGGAAAAAATCGGAAAAAAATCGGAAAAAAATCGGAAAAAATCGGAAAAAATCGGAAAAAAATCGGAAAAAAAATCTGAAAAAATCGGAAAAATCGGAAAAAAAATCGGAAAAAAATCGGAAAAAATCGGAAAAAAATCGGAAAAAATCGGAAAAAATCGGAAAAAAAATCGGAAAAAATCGGAAAAAAATCGGAAAAAAAAAAAATCGGAAAAAAATCGGAAAAAAATCGGAAAAATCGGAAAAAAATCGGAAAAAATCGGGAAAAAATCGGAAAAAAATCGGAAAAAATCGGAAAAAATCGGAAAAAAATCGGAAAAAAAATCGGAAAAAATCGGAAAAAAAATCGGAAAAAATCGGAAAAAATCGGAAAAAAAATCGGAAAAAATCGGAAAAAAATCGGAAAAAAATCGGAAAAAAAATCGGAAAAAATCGGAAAAAAATCGGAAAAAAATCGGAAAAAATCGGAAAAAAAATCGGAAAAAAAAAAATCGGAAAAAAATCGGAAAAAAAATCGGAAAAAATCGGAAAAAAATCGGAAAAAAAATCGGAAAAAATCGGGAAAAATCGGAAAAAAATCGGAAAAAATCGGAAAAAAAATCGGAAAAAATCGGAAAAAATCGGAAAAAAAATCGGAAAAAATCGGAAAAAATCGGAAAAAAAAATCGGAAAAAAATCGGAAAAAAATCGGAAAAAAAAATCGGAAAAAAAATCGGAAAAAATCGGAAAAAAATCGGAAAAAAATCGGAAAAATCGGAAAAAAAAAAAATCGGAAAAAATCGGAAAAAATCGGAAAAAAAAGTCGGGAAAAAAATCGGAGAAAATCGGAAAAAATCGGGAAAAAAATCGGGAAAAAAATCGGAAAAAATCGGAAAAAAAATCGGAAAAAAAAAAAATCGGAAAAAATCGGAAAAAAAATCGGAAAAAATCGGAAAAAATCGGAAAAAAATCGGAAAAAAATCGGAAAAAAATCGGAAAAAAAAAATCGGAAAAAAAAAAATCGGAAAAAATCGGAAAAAATCGGAAAAAAATCGGAAAAAAATCGGAAAAAAATCGGAAAAAAATCGAAAAAATCGGAAAAAAAATCGGAAAAAAATCGGAAAAAATCGGAAAAAAAATCGGAAAAAATCGGAAAAAATCGGAAAAAAATCGGAAAAAAAAAATCGGAAAAATCGGAAAAAAATCGGAAAAAATCGGAAAAAAAATCGGAAAAAATCGGAAAAAATCGGAAAAAAATCGGAAAAAAAAAAATCGGAAAAAATCGGGAAAAAATCGGAGAAAATCGGGAAAAATCGGAAAAAAATCGGAAAAAATCGGAAAAAAATCGGAAAAAAAAAAAAATCGGAAAAAATCGGAAAAAAAATCGGAAAAAAATCGGGAAAAAAAATCGGAAAAAATCGGAAAAAATCGGAAAAAAAATCGGAAAAAATCGGAAAAAAATCGGAAAAAAAAAAATCGGAAAAAATCGGAAAAAAAATCGGAAAAAATCGGAAAAAAAATCGGAAAAAAAATCGGAAAAATCGGAAAAAAAAAAAAAATCGGAAAAAATCGGAAAAAAAATCGGAAAAAATCGGAAAAAATCGGAAAAAAAATCGGAAAAAATCGGAAAAAATCGGAAAAAAAAAAAAATCGGAAAAAAATCGGAAAAAAAATCGGAAAAAAATCGGAAAAAAATCGGAAAAAAATCGGAAAAAATCGGAAAAAATCGGAAAAAAATCGGAAAAAAAATCGGAAAAAAAATCGGAAAAAAAATCGGAAAAAATCGGGAAAAAATCGGAAAAAATCGGAAAAAAAATCGGAAAAAATCGGAAAAAATCGGAAAAAAAATCGGAAAAAATCGGAAAAAATCGGAAAAAAATCGGAAAAAATCGGAAAAAAAATCGGAAAAAAAATCGGAAAAAATCGGAAAAAAATCGGAAAAAAAATCGGGAAAAAATCGGAAAAAAATCGGAAAAAATCGGGAAAAATCGGAAAAAAATCGGAAAAAAATAGGAAAAAATCGGAAAAAAAATCGGAAAAAATCGGAAAAAATCGGAAAAAAATCGGAAAAAAAAAAATCGGAAAAAAATCGGAAAAAAATCGGAAAAAATCGGGAAAAAATCGGAAAAAAATCGGAAAAAAATCGGAAAAAAATCGGAAAAAAATCGGAAAAAATCGGAAAAAAATCGGAAAAAAATCGGAAAAAATCGGAAAAAAAAAAATCGGAAAAAAATCGGAAAAAAAAATCGGAAAAAAAAAAAAAAATCGGAAAAAATCGGAAAAAAATCGGAAAAAAATCGGAAAAATCGGGAAAAATCGGAAAAAAATCGGGAAAAAAATCGGAGAAAATCGGAAAAAAAATTCGGAAAAAAATCGGAAAAAAATCGGAAAAAATCGGAAAAAAATCGGGAAAAAAAATCGGAAAAAAAATCGGAAAAAAAATCGGAAAAATCGGGAAAAAATCGGAAAAAAATCGGAAAAAAATCGGAAAAAAATCGGAAAAAAATCGGAAAAAATCGGAAAAAAATCGGAAAAAAATCGGAAAAAATCGGAAAAAATCGGAAAAAAATCGGAAAAAATCGGGAAAAAAATCGGAAAAATCGGAAAAAAAAAAATCGGAAAAAATCGGGAAAAAAAATCGGAAAAAAAATCGGAAAAAATCGGAAAAAAATCGGAAAAAAATCGGGAAAAAAATCGGAAAAAAAAAAAATCGGAAAAAATCGGAAAAAAATCGGAAAAAATCGGAAAAAAAAAAAATCGGAAAAAATCGGAAAAAAATCGGAAAAAAATCGGAAAAAATCGGAAAAATCGGAAAAAAATCGGGAAAAAATCGGAAAAAAAATCGGAAAAAAATCGGAAAAAAAAAAAATCGGAAAAAAAATCGGAAAAAATCGGGAAAAATCGGAAAAAAATCGGAAAAAAATCGGAAAAATCGGAAAAAAAATCGGAAAAAATCGGAAAAAATCGGAAAAAAATCGGAAAAAAATCGGAAAAAATCGGAAAAAATCGGAAAAAAATCGGAAAAAATCGGAAAAAAATCGGAAAAAAAATCGGAAAAAATCGGAAAAAAATCGGAAAAAAAATCGGAAAAAATCGGAAAAAAAAAAATCGGAAAAAAATCGGAAAAAATCGGGAAAAATCGGAAAAAAAATCGGGAAAAAAATCGGAAAAAAAAAAATCGGAAAAAATCGGAAAAAAATCGGAAAAAAATCGGAAAAAATCGGAAAAAAATCGGAAAAAAAATCGGGAAAAAATCGGAAAAAAAATCGGAAAAATCGGGAAAAATCGGAAAAAAATCGGGAAAAAAATCGGAGAAAATCGGAAAAAAAATTCGGAAAAAATCGGGAAAAAAATCGGAGAAAATCGGAAAAAAATCGGAAAAAAATCGGAAAAAATCGGAAAAAAAATCGGAAAAAATCGGAAAAAATCGGAAAAAAATCGGAAAAAATCGGAAAAATCGGAAAAAAATCGGAAAAAATCGGGAAAAATCGGAAAAAAATCGGAAAAAATCGGAAAAAAAATCGGAAAAAATCGGAAAAAATCGGAAAAAAAATCGGAAAAAAAATCGGAAAAAAATCGGAAAAAAAAAAATCGGAAAAAAATCGGAAAAAAATTGGAAAAAAAAAAAAATCGGAAAAAATCGGAAAAAATCGGAAAAAAAATCGGAAAAAATCGGAAAAAAAATCGGAAAAAATCGGAAAAAATCGGAAAAAAATCGGAAAAAAATCGGAAAAATCGGAAAAAATCGGAAAAAAATCGGAAAAAAATCGGAAAAAATCGGAAAAAATCGGAAAAAAATCGGAAAAAAATCGGAGAAAATCGGGAAAAATCGGAAAAAAATCGGGAAAAAAATCTCAGAAAAAATCGGAAAAAAAATCGGAAAAAATCGGAAAAAATCGGAAAAAAAAAATCGGAAAAAATCGGGAAAAAATCGGAAAAAAAAAAAAATCGGAAAAAAATCGGAAAAAATCGGAAAAAATCGGAAAAAAAATCGAAAAAAATCGGAAAAAAAATCGGAAAAAAAATCGGAAAAAAATCGGAAAAAAATCGGAAAAAAATCGGAAAAAATCGGAAAAAATCGGAAAAAAATCGGAAAAAAATCGGAAAAAATCGGAAAAAAATCGGAAAAAAAATCGGAAAAAATCGGAAAAAATCGGAAAAAAAATCGGAAAAAATCGGAAAAAAAAAAAATCGGAAAAAAATCGGAGAAAATCGGAAAAAATCGGAAAAAAAAAAAATCGGAAAAAATCGGAAAAAAAATCGGAAAAAATCGGGAAAAATCGGAAAAAAATCGGAAAAAATCGGGAAAAATCGGAAAAAAATCGGGAAAAAAATCGGAGAAAATCGGAAAAAAAATTCGGAAAAAATCGGAAAAAAAAAAATCGGAAAAAAAATCGGAAAAATCGGAAAAAATCGGAAAAAAATCGGAAAAAAATCGGAAAAAATCGGAAAAAAAATCGGAAAAAAATCGGAAAAAAATCGGAAAAAAATCGGAAAAAATCGGAAAAAAATCGGAAAAAATCGGAAAAAAATCGGAAAAAAATCGGAAAAAATCGGAAAAATCGGAAAAAAATTGGAAAAAAATCGGGAAAAAAAAAGAAAATCGGAAAAAAAATCGGAAAAAATCGGGAAAAAATCGGAAAAAAAATCGGAAAAAATCGGAAAAAAAATCGGAAAAAAATCGGAAAAAAATCGGAAAAAAATCGGAAAAAATCGGAAAAAAATCGGAAAAAATCGGAAAAAAATCGGAAAAAATCGGAAAAAATCGGAAAAAAAATCGGAAAAAATCGGAAAAAAATCGGAAAAAAATCGGAAAAAAATCGGAAAAAATCGGAAAAAATCGGAAAAAATCGGAAAAAAATCGGAAAAAATCGGAAAAAAAATCGGAAAAAATCGGGAAAAAATCGGGAAAAAATCGGAAAAAATCGGGAAAAATCGGAAAAAAATCGGAAAAAAATCGGAGAAAATCGGAAAAAAATCGGAAAAAAATCGGAAAAAATCGGGAAAAATCGGAAAAAAATCGGAGAAAATCGGAAAAAAAATTCGGAAAAAAAAAAAATCGGAAAAAATCGGAAAAAAAATCGGAAAAATCGGAAAAAATCGGAAAAAAATCGGGAAAAAAATCGGAAAAATCGGGAAAAAATCGGAAAAAATTTGGAAAAAAATTCGGAAAAATCGGAAAAAATCGGAAAAAAAATCGGAAAAAATCGGAAAAAAAATCGGAAAAAATCGGAAAAAATCGGGAAAAAAATCGGAAAAAAATCGGAAAAAATCGGAAAAAAATCGGAAAAAAATCGGAAAAATCGGAAAAAAATCGGAAAAAAAATCGGGAAAAAATCGGGAAAAAAATCGGAAAAAATCGGAAAAAATCGGGAAAAAATCGGAAAAAAAAAAAAATCGGAAAAAAATCGGAGAAAATCGGAAAAATCGGAAAAAAAATCGGAAAAAATCGGAAAAAAAATCGGAAAAAATCGGGAAAAAATCGGGAAAAAAATCGGAAAAAAATCGGAGGAAAAAAATCGGAAAAAAAATCGGAAAAAATCGGAAAAAATCGGAAAAAAAATCGGAAAAAATCGGAAAAAATCGGAAAAAAATCGGGAAAAAAATCGGAAAAAAAATCGGAAGAAATCGGGAAAAATCGGAAAATAAATCGGAAAAATCGGAAAAATCGGAAAAAAAATCGGAAAAAATCGGAAAAAAAATCGGAAAAAATCGGAAAAAATCGGAAAAAAATCGGAGAAAATCGGAAAAAAATCGGAAAAAATCGGAAAAAAATCGGAAAAAAATCGGAAAAATCGGGAAAAATCGGGAAAAATCGGAAAAAAATCGGGAAAAAAAAAAAATCGGAGAAAATCGGGAAAAATCGGAAAAAATGAAAAAAATCGGAAAAAAAATTCGGAAAAAATCGGAAAAAATCGGAAAAAAAATCGGAAAAAATCGGAAAAAATCGGAAAAAAAATCGGAAAAAATCGGAAAAAAAATCGGAAAAAATCGGAAAAAAAATCGGAAAAAATCGGAAAAAATCGGGAAAAATCGGAAAAAAATCGGAAAAAATCGGAAAAAAATCGGAAAAAAAATCGGAAAAAAAATCGGAAAAAAATCGGAAAAAATCGGAAAAAAAATCGGAAAAAATCGGGAAAAATCGGAAAAAAAATCGGAAAAAATCGGAAAAAATCGGAAAAAATCGGAGAAAATCGGAAAATAAATCGGGAAAAATCGGAAAAAAATCGGAAAAAAAATCGGAAAAAATCGGAAAAAATCGGAAAAAAAAAAAATCGGAAAAAATCGGAAAAAATCGGAAAAAAAATCGGAAAAAATCGGAAAAAATCGGAAAAAAAATCGGAAAAAATCGGGAAAAAATCGGAGAAAATCGGGAAAAATCGGGAAAAATCGGAAAAAAATCGGGAAAAAAATCGGAAAAAATCGGAAAAAAATCGGGAAAAAAATCGGAAAAAATCGGGAAAAATCGGAAAAAAAATCGGGAAAAAAATCGGAAAAAATCGGAAAAAAAAAAATCGGAAAAAATCGGGAAAAATCGGAAAAAAAATCGGAAAAAATCGGGAAAAAATCGGAAAAAAAATCGGAAAAATTCGGAAAAAATCGGAAAGAAAATCGGAAAAAATAGGAAAAAAATCGGAAAAAATCGGAAAAATCGGGAAAAATCGGAAAAAAATCGGAAAAAAATCGGAAAAAAATCGGAAAAATCGGAAAAAAAATCGGAAAAAAACGGAAAAAATCGGAAAAAATCGGGAAAAATCGGAAAAAAAATTCGGAAAAATCGGGAAAAAAAACGGGAAAAAATCGGAAAAAAATCGGAGAAAATCGGAAAAATCGGAAAAAAAATTCGGAAAAAATCGGAAAAAATCGGAAAATAAATCGGAAAAAATCGGGAAAAAATCGGGAAAAAAATCGGAGAAAATCGGGAAAAATCGGGAAAAAAATCGGAAAAAAAAAAATCGGAAAAAATCGGGAAAAATCGGAAAAAAAATCGGAAAAAATCGGAAAAAATCGGAAAAAAAATCGGAAAAAATCGGAAAAAATCGGAAAAAAAATCGGAAAAAATCGGAAAAAATCGGAAAAAATCGGGAAAAATCGGAAAAATCGGAAAAAAATCGGAAAAAATCGGAAAAAAAATCGGAAAAAATCGGAAAAAATCGGAAAAAAAATCGGAAAAAATCGGGAAAAAATCGGAAAAAATCGGGAAAAATCGGGAAAAAAATCGGAAAAAAATCGGAAAAAAATCGGAGAAAATCGGAAAAAAAATCGGAAAAATTCGGGAAAAAATCGGGAAAAAAATCGGGAAAAAAATCGGAAAAAAAATCGGAAAAATCGGAAAAAATCGGAAAAAAATCGGAAAAATTCGGGAAAAATCGGAAAAAAAATCGGAAAAAATCGGGGAAAAAAATCGGGAAAAATCGGAAAAAAATCGGAGAAAATCGGGAAAAATCGGAAAAAAATCGGGAAAAAAATCGGAAAAAATCGGGAAAAATCGGAAAAAATCGGAAAAAATCGGGAAAAAAATCGGAAAAAAATCGGAAAAAAATCGGAAAAAATCGGGAAAAATCGGGAAAAATCGGAAAAAAATCGGGAAAAAATCGGGAAAAAAATCGGAGAAAATCGGGAAAAAAATCGGAAAAAAATCGGAGAAAATCGGAAAAAAAATTCGGAAAAAATCGGGAAAAATCGGAAAAAAAATCGGAAAAAATCGGAAAAAAAATCGGAAAAAATCGGAAAAAATCGGGAAAAAAAAAAATTCGGAGAAAATCGGGAAAAATCGGAAAAAAATCGGAAAAAAAAAAAAAATCGGAAAAAATCGGGAAAAATCGGAAAAAAAATCGGAAAAAATCGGAAAAAATCGGAAAAAAAATTCGGAAAAAATCGGAAAAAATCGGAAAAAAAATCGGAAAAAATCGGGAAAAAATCGGAGAAAATCGGGAAAAATCGGGAAAAATCGGAAAAAAATCGGGAAAAAAATCGGAAAAAAAATTCGGAAAAAATCGGAAAAAATCGGAAAAAAAATTCGGAAAAAATCGGAAAAAATCGGAAAAAAATCGGAGAAAATCGGGAAAAATCGGGAAAAAAATCGGAAAAAATCGGAAAATAAAAAAATCGGAAAAAATCGGGAAAAAATCGGGAAAAAAATCGGAAAAAATCGGAAAAATCGGGAAAAAAATCGGAGAAAATCGGAAAAAAAAATCGGAAAAAATCGGAAAAAATCGGATCGGGGAAAAAATCGGAAAAAAAATCGGAAAAAAATCGGAAAAAAATCGGGAAAAAAAAAAATCGGAGAAAATCGGGAAAAATCGGAAAAAAATCGGGAAAAAAATCGGAGAAAATCGGGAAAAATCGGAAAAAAAATCGGAAAAAATCGGAAAAAATCGGAAAAAAAATCGGAAAAAAAATCGGAAAAAATCGGGAAAAAATCGGAGAAAATCGGGAAAAATCGGAAAAAAATCGGAAAAAAATCGGAAAAAAAAATCGGAAAAAAAATCGGAAAAAATCGGAAAAAATCGGAAAAAAAATCGGAAAAAATCGGGAAAAAATCGGAAAAAATCGGGAAAAATCGGGAAAAATCGGAAAAAAATCGGGAAAAAAATCGGAAAAAAAATTCGGAAAAAATCGGGAAAAATCGGAAAAAAATCGGGAAAAAAATCGGAAAAAAAATCGGAAAAAATCGGGAAAAAAAAAAAAATCGGAAAAAAATCGGAAAAATCGGAAAAAATCGGAAAAAAATCGGAAAAAATCGGAAAAAAAATCGGAAAAAATCGGGAAAAATCGGGAAAAAATCGGAGAAAATCGGGAAAAATCGGAAAAAAATCGGGAAAAAAATCGGAGAAAATCGGGAAAAATCGGGAAAATAATCGGAGAAAATCGGGAAAAATCGGGAAAAAATCGGGAAAAAAATCGGAAAAAAATCGGAGAAAAAAATCGGAAAAAAATCGGAAAAAAATCGGAAAAATCGGAAAAAATCGGAAAAAAAATCGGAAAAAAATCGGAAAAAATCGGAAAAATCGGAAAAAAAAAAAATCGGAAAAAAATCGGAAAAAATCGGAAAAAAAATCGGAAAAAATCGGGAAAAAATCGGAAAAAAATCGGAGAAAATCGGGAAAAATCGGAAAAAAAATCGGAAAAAAAATCGGGAAAAAATCGGAAAAAAATCGGAAAAAATCGGAAAAAATCGGAAAAAAATCGGGAAAAAAATCGGAAAAAATCGGGAAAAATCGGAAAAAAATCGGAAAAAATCGGAAAAAAAAAAATCGGAGAAAATCGGGAAAAATCGGAAAAAAATCGGGAAAAAAATCGGAGAAAATCGGAAAAAAAATTCGGAAAAAATCGGAAAAAATCGGAAAATAAATCGGAAAAAATCGGAAAAAATCGGGAAAAAAATCGGAGAAAATCGGGAAAAATCGGGAAAAAAATCGGAAAAATCGGAAAAAAAATCGGAAAAAATCGGGAAAAATCGGAAAAAAAATCGGAAAAAATCGGAAAAAATCGGAAAAAAAATCGGAAAAAATCGGAAAAAAAATCGGAAAAAAATCGGAAAAAAATCGGAAAAAAATCGGAGAAAATCGGAAAAAATCGGAAAAAAATCGGGAAAAAAATCGGAGAAAATCGGGAAAAATCGGAAAAAAATCGGAAAAAAAATCGGAAAAAATCGGAAAAAATCGGAAAAAAATCGGAAAAAAAATCGGAAAAAATCGGAAAAAATCGGAAAAAATCGGGAAAAATCGGAAAAAAAATCGGAAAAAAATCGGGAAAAATCGGGAAAAATCGGAAAAAAAAAATCGGGAAAAAATCGGGAAAAAAATCGGAGAAAATCGGAAAAATCGGAAAAAAATCGGGAAAAAAATCGGAGAAAATCGGAAAAAAAAATCGGAAAAAATCGGGAAAAATCGGAAAAAAAATCGGAAAAAATCGGAAAAAATCGGAAAAAAAATTCGGAAAAAATCGGAAAAAATCGGAAAAAAAAAATCGGAAAAAATCGGAAAAAAATCGGGGAAAAAAATCGGGAAAAATCGGGAAAAATCGGAAAAAAATCGGAAAAAAATCGGAGAAAATCGGGAAAAATCGGAAAAAAATCGGGAAAAAAATCGGAAAAAATCGGAAAAAATCGGAAAAAAATCGGGAAAAAAATCGGAAAAAATCGGGAAAAATCGGAAAAAAAATCGGAGAAAATCGGAAAAATCGGGAAAAATCGGAAAAAAATCGGGAAAAAATCGGGAAAAAAATCGGAGAAAATCGGGAAAAATCGGAAAAAAATCGGGAAAAAAATCGGAGAAAATCGGAAAAAAAAATCGGAAAAAATCGGGAAAAATCGGAAAAAAAATCGGAAAAAATCGGAAAAAATCGGAAAAAAAATTCGGAAAAAATCGGAAAAAATCGGAAAAAAAATCGGAAAAAATCGGGAAAAAATCGGGAAAAAAATCGGAGAAAATCGGGAAAAATCGGAAAAAAATCGGGAAAAAAATCGGAGAAAATCGGGAAAAATCGGAAAAAAAATTCGGAAAAAAACGGAAAAAATCGGAGAAAATCGGGAAAAATCGGAAAAAAAATTCGGAAAAATTCGGGAAAAAATCGGGAAAAAATCGGGAAAAAAATCGGAGAAAATCGGGAAAAATCGGAAAAAAAATTCGGAAAAAATCGGAAAAAATCGGAAAATAAATCGGAAAAAATCGGGAAAAAATCGGGAAAAAAATCGGAGAAAATCGGGAAAAATCGGAAAAAAATCGGAAAAAAAATTCGGAAAAAATCGGGAAAAATCGGAAAAAAAATCGGAAAAAATCGGAAAAAATCGGAAAAAAAATTCGGAAAAAATCGGAAAAAATCGGAAAAAAAATCGGAAAAAATCGGGAAAAAATCGGAGAAAATCGGGAAAAATCGGGAAAAATCGGAAAAAAATCGGAAAAAATCGGGAAAAAATCGGGAAAAAAATCGGAGAAAATCGGGAAAAATCGGAAAAAAAATCGGAAAAAAAAAAAATCGGAAAAAATCGGAAAAAATCGGAAAAAAAATCGGAAAAAATCGGAAAAAATCGGAAAAAAAATCGGAAAAAATCGGAAAAAATCGGAAAAAAAATCGGAAAAAATCGGGAAAAAATCGGAAAAAATCGGGAAAAATCGGGAAAAATCGGAAAAAAATCGGGAAAAAAATCGGAGAAAATCGGAAAAAAAATCGGAAAAAAATCGGGAAAAAATCGGGAAAAAAATCGGTAAAAAAATCGGAAAAAATCGGGAAAAAAAAATCGGAAAAAATCGGGAAAAAAATCGGAGAAAATCGGGAAAAATCGGAAAAAAATCGGGAAAAAAATCGGAAAAAATCGGAAAAAAAATCGGAAAAAATCGGGAAAAATCGGGAAAATAAAAAAATCGGAGAAAATCGGGAAAAATCGGGAAAAAAATCGGAAAAAAATCGGAGAAAATCGGGAAAAATCGGGAAAAATCGGAAAAAAATCGGGAAAAAATCGGGAAAAAAATCGGAGAAAATCGGGAAAAATCGGAAAAAAATCGGAAAAAAATCGGAGAAAATCGGAAAAAAAATTCGGAAAAAATCGGAAAAAATCGGAAAAAAATCGGAAAAAATCGGGAAAAAATCGGGAAAAAAATCGGAGAAAATCGGGAAAAATCGGGAAAAAAATCGGAGAAAATCGGAAAAAAAATCGGAAAAAATCGGGAAAAATCGGAAAAAAAATCGGAAAAAATCGGAAAAAATCGGAAAAAAAATCGGAAAAAATCGGAAAAAATCGGAAAAAAAATCGGAAAAAAAATCGGAAAAAAATCGGAAAAAATCGGAAAAAATCGGGAAAAAATCGGAAAAAAATCGGAAAAAAAATCGGGAAAAATCGGAAAAAAATCGGGAAAAAAATCGGAGAAAATCGGGAAAAATCGGAAAAAAATCGGGAAAAAAATCGGGAAAAAATCGGGAAAAATCGGGAAAAAATCGGGAAAAAAATCGGAGAAAATCGGGAAAAATCGGGAAAAATCGGAAAAAAATCGGGAAAAAATCGGGAAAAAAATCGGAGAAAATCGGGAAAAATCGGAAAAAAATCGGAAAAAAATCGGAGAAAATCGGAAAAAAAAATCGGAAAAAATCGGGAAAAAAAAAATCGGAAAAAATCGGGAAAAAATCGGAAAAATCGGGAAAAATCGGAAAAAATCGGGAAAAAAATCGGAGAAAATCGGGAAAAATCGGAAAAAAAATTCGGAAAAAAACGGAAAAAATCGGAGAAAATCGGAAAAAAAATTCGGAAAAATTCGGGAAAAAATCGGGAAAAAAATCGGGAAAAAAATCGGAAAAAATCGGGAAAAAAATCGGAGAAAATCGGGAAAAATCGGGAAAAAAATCGGAGAAAATCGGAAAATAAATCGGAAAAAATCGGGAAAAAATCGGGAAAAAAATCGGAGAAAATCGTGAAAAATCGGGAAAAAAATCGGAGAAAATCGGAAAAAAAAATCGGAAAAAATCGGGAAAAATCGGAAAAAAAATCGGAAAAAATCGGGAAAAAATCGGAAAAAAAATTCGGAAAAAATCGGAAAAAATCGGAAAAAAAATCGGAAAAAATCGGGAAAAAATCGGGGAAAAAATCGGAAAAAAAATCGGAAAAATCGGGAAAAAATCGGGGAAAAAATCGGAGAAAATCGGGAAAAATCGGAAAAAAATCGGGAAAAAAATCGGAGAAAATCGGGAAAAATCGGAAAAAAAATTCGGAAAAAATCGGAAAAAATCGGAAAAAAAAAAAAATCGGAAAAAAAATCGGAAAAAATCGGGAAAAAATCGGAGAAAATCGGGAAAAATCGGGAAAAAAATCGGAGAAAGTCGGAAAAAAAAATCGGAAAAAAAATTCGGAAAAAATCGGAAAAAATCGGAAAAAAAATCGGAAAAAATCGGGAAAAAATCGGAGAAAATCGGGAAAAATCGGGAAAAATCGGAAAAAAATCGGGAAAAAAATCGGAGAAAATCGGAAAAAAAATTCGGAAAAATTCGGGAAAAAATCGGGAAAAAAATCGGAAAAAAATCGGAGAAAATCGGGAAAAATCGGGAAAAAATCGGGAAAAAAATCGGAGAAAATCGGGAAAAATCGGAAAAAAATCGGAAAAAATCGGAAAAAAAATCGGAAAAAATCGGGAAAAATCGGGAAAATAATCGGAGAAAATCGGGAAAAAAATCGGGAAAAAAATCGGGAAAAAAAAAAAATCGGAGAAAATCGGAAAAATCGGGAAAATAATCGGAGAAAATCGGGAAAAATCGGAAAAAAAATCGGGAAAAAAAAAAAATCGGAAAAAAATCGGAGAAAATCGGAAAAAAATCGGAAAAAAATCGGAAAAATCGGAAAAAATCGGAAAAAAAATCGGAAAAAAATCGGAAAAAATCGGGAAAAATCGGAAAAAAAATCGGGAAAAAAATCGGAAAAAATCGGAAAAAAAATCGGAAAAAATCGGGAAAAAATCGGAAAAAAATCGGAGAAAATCGGGAAAAATCGGAAAAAAAATCGGAAAAAAATCGGGAAAAAATCGGAAAAAAATCGGAGTAAATCGGAAAAAATCGGAAAAAAATCGGAAAAAAATCGGAGAAAAATCGGAAAAAAAATCGGAAAAAAATCGGAAAAAATCGGAAAAAAATCGGAGAAAATCGGGAAAAATCGGAAAAAAATCGGGAAAAAAATCGGAGAAAATCGGAAAAAAAAAAAAATCGGAAAAAATCGGAAAAAATCGGAAAATAAATCGGAAAAAATCGGGAAAAAATCGGAAAAAAATCGGAGAAAATCGGGAAAAATCGGGAAAAAAATCGGAGAAAATCGGAAAAAAAATCGGAAAAAATCGGAAAAAATCGGAAAAAATCGGAAAAAAAATCGGAAAAAATCGGAAAAAATCGGAAAAAAAAAAAAAAATCGGAAAAAATCGGGAAAAAATCGGGAAAAAATCGGAGAAAATCGGGAAAAATCGGAAAAAAATCGGGAAAAAAATCGGAGAAAATCGGGAAAAATCGGAAAAAAAATTCGGAAAAAAACGGAAAAAATCGGAAAAATCGGAAAAATCGGAAAAAAAATTCGGAAAAATTCGGGAAAAAATCGGGAAAAAATCGGGAAAAAAATCGGAAAAAAATCGGAAAAATCGGAAAAAAATTCGGAAAAAATCGGAAAAAATCGGAAAAAAATCGGAAAAAAAAAAATCGGAAAAAATCGGAAAAAAATCGGAGAAAATCGGAAAAATCGGGGAAAAAAAAAAATCGGAAAAAAAATTCGGAAAAAATCGGAAAAAATCGGAAAAAAAATCGGAAAAAATCGGGAAAAAATCGGAAAAATCGGAAAAATCGGGAAAAAAATCGGAAAAAAATCGGGAAAAAAATCGGAGAAAATCGGAAAAAAAATTCGGAAAAAATCGGGAAAAAATCGGAAAAAAAATCGGAATCGGAAAAAATCGGAAAAAATCGGAAAAAAAATTCGGAAAAAATCGGAAAAAATCGGAAAAAAAATCGGAAAAAATCGGAAAAAATCGGAAAAATCGGGAAAAATCGGGAAAAATCGGAAAAAAATCGGGAAAAAAATCGGAGAAAATCGGAAAAAAATTCGGAAAAATTCGGGAAAAAATCGGAAAAAAATCGGGAAAAAAATCGGAGAAAATCGGAAAAATCGGGAAAAAATCGGGAAAAAAATCGGAGAAAATCGGGAAAAATCGGAAAAAAATCGGAAAAAAATCGGAAAAAATCGGAAAAAAAATCGGAAAAAATCGGAAAAAATCGGGAAAAAATCGGAGAAAATCGGAAAAAATCGGGAAAAAAATCGGAAAAAAATCGGAGAAAAATCGGGAAAAATCGGGAAAATAAAAAAAATCGGAAAAATCGGGAAAAATCGGGAAAAAAATCGGGAAAAAAATCGGAGAAAATCGGGAAAAATCGGGAAAAATCGGAAAAAAATCGGAAAAAATCGGAAAAAAAAATCGGAAAAAATCGGGAAAAATCGGAAAAAAATCGGAGAAAATCGGAAAAAAAATCGGAAAAAATCGGGAAAAAATCGGAAAAAAAATCGGAAAAAATCGGAAAAAAATCGGAAAAAAATCGGAAAAAATCGGGAAAAAAATCGGAAAAAAAATCGGGAAAAATCGGGAAAAAAATCGGAAAAAAAATCGGAAAAAATCGGAAAAAATCGGAAAAAAAATCGGAAAAAAATCGGAGAAAATCGGAAAAAAAATCGGAAAAAATCGGAAAAAATCGGAAAATAAATCGGAAAAAATCGGAAAAAATCGGAAAAAAATCGGAAAAAATCGGGAAAAATCGGGAAAAAAATCGGAGAAAATCGGAAAAAAAATTCGGAAAAAATCGGAAAAAATCGGAAAAAAAATCGGAAAAAATCGGAAAAAAAAAATCGGAAAAAATCGGAAAAAAATCGGAGAAAATCGGAAAAAATCGGGAAAAAATCGGGAAAAAAATCGGAGAAAATCGGGAAAAATCGGAAAAAAATCGGGAAAAAAATCGGAGAAAATCGGGAAAAATCGGAAAAAAATCGGGAAAAAAATCGGGAAAAAATCGGGAAAAATCGGGAAAAAAATCGGGAAAAAAATCGGAGAAAATCGGGAAAAATCGGGAAAAATCGGAAAAAAATCGGGAAAAAATCGGGAAAAAAATCGGAGAAAATCGGGAAAAATCGGAAAAAAATCGGGAAAAAAATCGGAGAAAATCGGAAAAAAAAATCGGAAAAAATCGGGAAAAATCGGGAAAAAATCGGGGAAAAAATCGGAGAAAATCGGGAAAAATCGGAAAAATATCGGGAAAAAAATCGGAGAAAATCGGGAAAAATCGGAAAAAAAATTCGGAAAAAAACGGAAAAAATCGGAGAAAATCGGGAAAAATCGGAAAAAAAATTCGGAAAAAATTCGGAAAAAAATCGGAGAAAATCGGGAAAAATCGGAAAAAAAATTCGGAAAAATTCGGGAAAAAATCGGGAAAAAAATCGGGAAAAAAATCGGAGAAAATCGGAAAAAAATTCGGAAAAAATCGGGAAAAAATCGGGAAAAAAATCGGAGAAAATCGGGAAAAATCGGAAAAAAAAATTCGGAAAAAATCGGAAAAAATCGGAAAAAAAATCGGAAAAAATCGGGAAAAAATCGGAAAAAAATCGGAAAAAATCGGAAAAAATCGGAAAAAAAATCGGAAAAAATCGGTAAAAAATCGGAGAAAATCGGGAAAAATCGGGAAAAATCGGAAAATAAATCGGAAAAAATCGGGAAAAAATCGGAAAAAAAATCGGAAAAAATCGGAAAAAAAATCGGAAAAAATCGGAAAAAATCGGAAAAAAATCGGAGAAAATCGGGAAAAATCGGGAAAAAAATCGGAAAAAAAATTCGGAAAAAATCGGGAAAAATCGGAAAAAAAATCGGAAAAAATCGGAAAAAATCGGAAAAAAAATTCGGAAAAAATCGGAAAAAATCGGAAAAAAAATCGGAAAAAATCGGGAAAAAATCGGAGAAAATCGGGAAAAATCGGGAAAAATCGGAAAAAAATCGGGAAAAAAATCGGAGAAAATCGGAAAAAAAATTCGGAAAAATTCGGGAAAAAATCGGGAAAAAAATCGGGAAAAAAATCGGAAAAAATCGGGAAAAAAATCGGAGAAAATCGGGAAAAATCGGGAAAAAAATCGGAGAAAATCGGAAAATAAATCGGAAAAAATCGGGAAAAAATCGGGAAAAAAATCGGAGAAAATCGTGAAAAATCGGGAAAAAAATCGGAGAAAATCGGAAAAAAAAATCGGAAAAAATCGGGAAAAATCGGAAAAAAAATCGGAAAAAATCGGAAAAAAAAATCGGAAAAAAAATTCGGAAAAAATCGGAAAAAATCGGAAAAAAAATCGGAAAAAATCGGGAAAAAATCGGGAAAAAATCGGAAAAAAAATCGGAAAAAATCGGGAAAAAATCGGGAAAAAAATCGGAGAAAATCGGGAAAAATCGGAAAAAAATCGGGAAAAAAATCGGAGAAAATCGGGAAAAATCGGAAAAAAAATTCGGAAAAAATCGGAAAAAATCGGAAAAAAAATCGGAAAAAAAATCGGAAAAAATCGGGAAAAAATCGGAGAAAATCGGGAAAAATCGGAAAAAAATCGGAAAAAAAAAAATCGGAAAAAAAAAAAATCGGAAAAAAAAAAAATCGGAAAAAATCGGAAAAAATCGGAAAAAAAATCGGAAAAAATCGGGAAAAAATCGGAGAAAATCGGGAAAAATCGGGAAAAATCGGAAAAAAATCGGGAAAAAAATCGGAGAAAATCGGAAAAAAAATTCGGAAAAATTCGGGAAAAAATCGGGAAAAAAATCGGGAAAAAAATCGGAGAAAATCGGGAAAAATCGGGAAAAAATCGGGAAAAAAATCGGAGAAAATCGGGAAAAATCGGAAAAAAATCGGAAAAAATCGGAAAAAAAATCGGAAAAAATCGGGAAAAATCGGGAAAAAAATCGGAGAAAATCGGGAAAAATCGGGAAAAAAATCGGGAAAAAAATCGGAGAAAATCGGGAAAAATCGGGAAAATAATCGGAGAAAATCGGGAAAAATCGGGAAAAAAATCGGGAAAAAAATCGGGAAAAAAATCGGAGAAAATCGGAAAAAAATCGGAAAAAAATCGGAAAAAAAGTCGGGAAAATGCAAAAAATCGGAAAAAAATCGGGAAAAAAATCGGAGAAAATCGGGAAAAATCGGAAAAAAAATCGGGAAAAAAATCGGAAAAAATCGGGAAAAATCTGAAAAAAAATCGGAAAAAAATCGGAAAAAATCGGAAAAAAAATCGGAAAAAATCGGGAAAAAATCGGAAAAAAATCGGAAAAATCGGGAAAAATCGGGAAAAAAATCGGAAAAAAAATCGGGAAAAAATCGGAAAAAAATCGGAAAAAATCGGAAAAAATCGGAAAAAAATCGGGAAAAAAATCGGAGAAAATCGGGAAAAATCGGAAAAAAATCGGGAAAAAATCGGAGAAAAAAATCGGAAAAATCGGGAAAAAAATCGGAAAAAAATCGGAAAAAAATCGGAAAAAATCGGAAAAAAAATTCGGAAAAAATCGGAAAAAATCGGAAAATAAATCGGAAAAAATCGGGAAAAAATCGGGAAAAAAATCGGAGAAAATCGGGAAAAATCGGGAAAAAAATCGGAGAAAATCGGAAAAAAAATTCGGAAAAAATCGGAAAAAATCGGAAAAAATCGGAAAAAAAATTCGGAAAAAATCGGAAAAAATCGGAAAAAAAATCGGAAAAAATCGGGAAAAAATCGGGAAAAAATCGGAGAAAATCGGGAAAAATCGGAAAAAAATCGGGAAAAAAATCGGAGAAAATCGGGAAAAATCGGAAAAAAAATTCGGAAAAAAACGGAAAAAATCGGAGAAAATCGGGAAAAATCGGAAAAAAAATTCGGAAAAATTCGGGAAAAAATCGGGAAAAAATCGGGAAAAAAATCGGAGAAAATCGGGAAAAATCGGAAAAAAATTCGGAAAAAATCGGAAAAAATCGGAAAAAAAATCGGAAAAAATCGGAAAAAATCGGAAAAAAAATCGGAGAAAATCGGAAAAAAAAATCGGAAAAAAATCGGAAAAAAAATCGGAAAAAATCGGAAAAAATCGGAAAAAAAATCGGAAAAAATCGGAAAAAATCGGAGAAAATCGGGAAAAATCGGGAAAAATCGGAAAAAAATCGGGAAAAAAATCGGAAAAAAAATTCGGAAAAAATCGGAAAAAATCGGAAAAAAAATTCGGAAAAAATCGGAAAAAATCGGAAAAAAAATCGGAAAAAAATCGGAAAAAATCGGAAAAAAAATCGGAAAAAATCGGAAAAAATCGGAAAAAAATCGGGAAAAATCGGGAAAAATCGGAAAAAAATCGGAAAAAAATCGGAGAAAATCGGAAAAAAAATTCGGAAAAATTCGGAAAAAATCGGGAAAAAAATCGGAAAAAAATCGGAGAAAATCGGGAAAAATCGGAAAAAATCGGGAAAAAAAAAAATCGGAGAAAAAATCGGGAAAAATCGGAAAAAAATCGGGAAAAAAATCGGAAAAAATCGGAAAAAAAATCGGAAAAAATCGGAAAAAAATCGGGAAAAAATCGGAGAAAATCGGGAAAAATCGGGAAAAAAATCGGAAAAAAATCGGAGAAAATCGGGAAAAATCGGGAAAAAAATCGGAAAAATCGGGAAAAAATCGGAAAAAAATCGGAAAAAAATCGGAAAAAAATCGGAAAAAAAAAATCGGAAAAAATCGGAAAAAATCGGAAAAAAATCGGAAAAAATCGGGAAAAAATCGGAAAAAAATCGGAAAAAATCGGAAAAAAAATCGGAAAAAATCGGAAAAATCGGAAAAAAAAAAAATCGGAAAAAATCGGAAAAAATCGGAAAATCGGAAAAAATCGGGAAAAAATCGGGAAAAAAATCGGAGAAAATCGGGAAAAATCGGAAAAAAAATCGGGAAAAAAATCGGAGAAAATCGGGAAAAATCGGGAAAAAAATCGGAAAAAATCGGAAAAAATCGGAAAAAAAATCGGAAAAAATCGGAAAAAATCGGAAAAAAATCGGGAAAAAAATCGGAAAAAAAATCGGAAAAAAAATCGGAAAAAATTCGGGAAAAAATCGGAAAAAAAATCGGGAAAAAAATCGGAAAAAATCGGAAAAAATCGGAAAAAAATCGGAGAAAATCGGAAAAATCGGAAAAAAATCGGAAAAAAAATCGGAAAAAATCGGGAAAAATCGGAAAAAAAATCGGAAAAAATCGGAAAAAATCGGAAAAAAAATCGGAAAAAATCGGAAAAAATCGGAAAAAAAATCGGAAAAAATCGGAAAAAATCGGAAAAAATCGGAAAAATCGGGAAAAATCGGAAAAAAATCGGGAAAAAAATCGGAGAAAATCGGAAAAAAAATCGGAAAAAATCGGAAAAAAAAAAAAAAATCGGAAAAAAATCGGGAAAAAATCGGGAAAAAAATCGGAGAAAATCGGGAAAAATCGGGAAAAAAATCGGAGAAAATCGGAAAATAAATCGGAAAAAATCGGGAAAAAATCGGGAAAAAAATCGGAGAAAATCGGAAAAATCGGGAAAAAAATCGGAGAAAATCGGAAAAAAAAATCGGAAAAAATCGGGAAAAATCGGAAAAAAAATCGGAAAAAATCGGAAAAAATCGGAAAAAAAATCGGAAAAAATCGGAAAAAATCGGAAAAAAAATCGGAAAAAATCGGAAAAAATCGGGAAAAAATCGGAAAAAAATCGGAAAAAAATCGGAAAAAAATCGGAAAAATCGGGAAAAATCGGAAAAAAAAAAAATCGGAAAAAATCGGAAAAAATCGGAAAAAAAATCGGAAAAAAAATCGGAAAAAATCGGGAAAAAATCGGAGAAAATCGGGAAAAATCGGGAAAAAAATCGGAGAAAATCGGAAAAAAAATCGGAAAAAAAATTCGGAAAAAATCGGAAAAAATCGGAAAAAAAATCGGAAAAAATCGGGAAAAAATCGGAGAAAATCGGGAAAAATCGGGAAAAATCGGAAAAAAATCGGAAAAAATCGGGAAAAATCGGAAAAAAAATCGGAAAAAAATCGGAAAAAATCGGAAAAAATCGGGAAAAAAATCGGAGAAAATCGGAAAAAATCGGAAAAAATCGGAAAAAAAATCTGGAAAAATCGGGAAAAATCGGAAAAAAATCGGAAAAAAATCGGAGAAAATCGGAAAAAAAATCGGAAAAAATCGGAAAAAATCGGAAAAAAATCGGAAAAAAATCGGAAAAAATCGGAAAAAATCGGAAAAAAATCGGAGAAAATCGGGAAAAATCGGAAAAAAATCGGAAAAAAAAAATCGGAAAAAAAATCGGAAAAAATCGGAAAAAATCGGAAAAAATCGGAAAAAAAATCGGAAAAAATCGGAAAAAATCGGAAAAAAAATCGGAAAAAATCGGGAAAAAATCGGGAAAAAAATCGGAGAAAATCGGGAAAAATCGGAAAAAAATCGGGAAAAAAATCGGAAAAAATCGGGAAAAATCGGAAAAAAAATTCGGAAAAAAACGGAAAAAATCGGAAAAAATCGGGAAAAATCGGAAAAAAAATCGGAAAAAAATCGGAAAAAATCGGGAAAAAATCGGGAAAAAAATCGGAAAAATCGGGAAAAATCGGAAAAAAATCGGAAAAAATCGGAAAAAATCGGAAAATAAAAATCGGAAAAAATCGGAAAAAATCGGAAAAAATCGGAGAAAATCGGGAAAAATCGGAAAAAAATCGGAAAAAAATCGGAAAAAATCGGGAAAAATCGGAAAAAAAATTCGGAAAAAAACGGAAAAAATCGGAAAAAAAATCGGAAAAAATCGGAAAAAAAATCGGAAAAAATCGGAAAAAATCGGAAAAAAAATCGGAAAAAATCGGGAAAAAATCGGGAAAAAATCGGAGAAAATCGGGAAAAATCGGAAAAAAATCGGGAAAAAAATCGGAGAAAATCGGGAAAAATCGGAAAAAAAATCGGAAAAAAACGGAAAAAATCGGAGAAAATCGGGAAAAATCGGAAAAAAAATTCGGAAAAATTCGGAAAAAAAAATCGGAAAAAAAATCGGGAAAAAATCGGAAAAAATCGGGAAAAATCGGAAAAAAATCGGAAAAAATCGGAAAAAATCGGAAAAAAATCGGAAAAAATCGGGAAAAAATCGGGAAAAAAATCGGAAAAAATCGGGAAAAAAATCGGAAAAAAATCGGAAAAAAAATCGGAAAAAATCGGAAAAAATCGGAAAAAAAATCGGAAAAAATCGGGAAAAAATCGGAGAAAATCGGGAAAAAATCGGGAAAAAAATCGGAAAAAATCGGGAAAAAATCGGAGAAAATCGGAAAAAAAATCGGAAAAAAATCGGAGAAAATCGGAAAAAATCGGAAAAAATCGGAAAAAAAATCGGAAAAAATCGGAAAAAATCGGAAAAAAAATTCGGAAAAAATCGGAAAAAATCGGAAAAAAAATCGGAAAAAATCGGGAAAAAATCGGAGAAAATCGGGAAAAATCGGAAAAATCGGAAAAAAATCGGAAAAAAATCGGAGAAAATCGGAAAAAAAATTCGGAAAAAAATCGGGAAAAAATCGGGAAAAAAATCGGGAAAAAAATCGGAGAAAATCGGGAAAAATCGGGAAAAAATCGGGAAAAAAATCGGAGAAAATCGGGAAAAATCGGAAAAAAATCGGGAAAAAAATCGGAAAAAATCGGAAAAAAAATCGGAAAAAATCGGGAAAAATCGGGAAAATAATCGGAGAAAATCGGGAAAAATCGGAAAAAAATCGGGAAAAAAATCGGAGAAAATCGGGAAAAATCGGGAAAAAAATCGGAAAAAATCGGAGAAAATCGGGAAAAATCGGAAAAAAAAAAATCGGAAAAAAAAAAAAAATCGGAGAAAAAAAATCGGGAAAAATCGGAAAAAAAATCGGAAAAAATCGGGAAAAAATCGGGAAAAAAATCGGAGAAAATCGGGAAAAATCGGAAAAAAAATCGGAAAAAAATCGGAAAAAAAAAAAAAATCGGAAAAAATCGGGAAAAATCGGAAAAAAAATCGGAAAAAATCGGAAAATAAATCGGAAAAAATCGGAAAAAATCGGAAAAAAATCGGAGAAAATCGGAAAAATCGGGAAAAAAATCGGAAAAAAAATCGGAAAAAATCGGAAAAAAAATCGGAAAAAAAATCGGAAAAAATCGGAAAAAATCGGAAAAAAAATCGGAAAAAATCGGAAAAAATCGGAAAAAAATCGGGAAAAAAATCGGAGAAAATCGGAAAAAAAATCGGAAAAAAATCGGAAAAATCGGGAAAAAAATCGGAAAAAAATCAGGAAAAAAATCGGAAAAAATCGGGAAAAAATCGGAAAAAATCGGGAAAAAAATCGGAAAAAAATCGGAAAAAAAACCGGAAAAAATCGGGAAAAAAATCGGAGAAAATCGGAAAAAATCGGAAAAAATCGGAAAAAAAATCGGGAAAAAAATCGGAAAAAAAATCGGAAAAAAAATCGGAAAAAATCGGGAAAAAATCGGAGAAAATCGGGAAAAATCGGGAAAAATCGGAAAAAAATCGGAAAAAATCGGAAAAATCGGAAAAAAAAAAAATCGGAAAAAATCGGGAAAAAATCGGAAAAAAAAATCGGAAAAAAATCGGAAAAAATCGGGAAAAAATCGGAAAAAATCGGGAAAAATCGGGAAAAAAATCGGAGAAAATCGGAAAATAAATCGGAAAAAATCGGGAAAAAATCGGGAAAAAAATCGGAGAAAATCGGGAAAAATCGGGAAAAAAATCGGAGAAAATCGGAAAAAAAAATCGGAAAAAATCGGGAAAAATCGGAAAAAAAATCGGAAAAAATCGGAAAAAATCGGAAAAAAAATTCGGAAAAAATCGGAAAAAATCGGAAAAAAAATCGGAAAAAATCGGGAAAAAATCGGGGAAAAAATCGGAAAAAAATCGGAAAAATCGGGAAAAAATCGGGGAAAAAATCGGAGAAAATCGGGAAAAATCGGAAAAAAATCGGGAAAAAAATCGGAGAAAATCGGGAAAAATCGGAAAAAAAATTCGGAAAAAATCGGAAAAAATCGGAAAAAAAATCGGAAAAAAAATCGGAAAAAATCGGGAAAAAATCGGAGAAAATCGGGAAAAATCGGAAAAAAATCGGAAAAAATCGGAAAAAAAATCGGAAAAAAAATTCGGAAAAAATCGGAAAAAATCGGAAAAAAAATCGGAAAAAATCGGGAAAAATCGGAAAAAATCGGGAAAAATCGGGAAAAATCGGAAAAAAATCGGGAAAAAAATCGGAGAAAATCGGAAAAAAAATTCGGAAAAATTCGGGAAAAAATCGGGAAAAAAATCGGGAAAAAAATCGGAGAAAATCGGGAAAAATCGGGAAAAAATCGGAAAAAAATCGGAAAAAATCGGAGAAAATCGGAAAAAAATCGGAAAAAATCGGAAAAAAAAAATCGGAAAAAAAATCGGAAAAAATCGGGAAAAAATCGGAAAAAAATCGGAGAAAATCGGGAAAAATCGGAAAAAAATCGGAAAAAAATCGGAAAAATCGGGAAAAAATCGGGAAAATAAAAAATCGGAAAAAATCGGAAAAATCGGAAAAAAATCGGAAAAAAATCGGAAAAAATCGGAAAAAAATCGGAAAAAAATCGGAAAAAAATCGGGAAAAAAATCGGAGAAAATCGGAAAAAATCGGAAAAAAAATCGGAAAAAAATCGGAAAAAATCGGGAAAAATCTGAAAAAAAATCGGGAAAAAAATCGGAAAAAATCGGAAAAAAAATCGGAAAAAATCGGGAAAAAATCGGGAAAAAAATCGGAGAAAATCGGGAAAAATCGGGAAAAAAATCGGAAAAAAATCGGGAAAAAATCGGGAAAAAAATCGGAGTAAATCGGAAAAAATCGGAAAAAAATCGGGAAAAAAATCGGAAAAATCGGGAAAAATCGGAAAAAAATCGGGAAAAAATCGGGAAAAAAATCGGAGAAAATCGGGAAAAATCGGAAAAAAATCGGAAAAAATCGGAAAAAATCGGAAAAAAAATCGGAAAAAATCGGAAAAAATCGGAAAAAAATCGGAAAAAATCGGGAAAAAATCGGAAAAAAATCGGAGAAAAAAATCGGGAAAAAATCGGAAAAAAAAATCGGAAAAAAAATCGGAAAAAAAATCGGAAAAAATCGGGAAAAATCGGAAAAAAAATCGGAAAAAATCGGAAAAAATCGGAAAAAAAATCGGAAAAAATCGGAAAAAATCGGAAAAAAATCGGAAAAAAATCGGAAAAAATCGGAAAAAAATCGGAAAAAAATCGGAAAAAATCGGAAAAAATCGGAAAAAAATCGGAAAAAAATCGGAAAAATCGGAAAAAATCGGAAAAAAATCGGAAAAAAATGGGAAAAAATCGGAAAAAAATCGGAAAAAATCGGGAAAAATCGGAAAAAAAATCGGAAAAAAATCGGGAAAAATCGGGAAAAATCGGAAAAAATCGGAAAAAATCGGGGAAAAAAATCGGAGAAAATCGGAAAAAAATCGGAAAAAAATCGGAAAAAAATCGGAAAAAATCGGAAAAAAAAATCGGAAAAAATCGGAAAAAATCGGAAAAAAAAAATCGGAAAAAATCGGAAAAAATCGGAAAAAAAATCGGAAAAAATCGGAAAAAATCGGAAAAAAAATCGGAAAAAATCGGGAAAAAATCGGGAAAAAATCGGAGAAAATCGGGAAAAATCGGAAAAAAATCGGGAAAAAAATCGGAAAAAATCGGGAAAAATCGGAAAAAAAATCGGAAAAAAACGGAAAAAATCGGAGAAAATCGGGAAAAATCGGAAAAAAATCGGAAAAAAAATCGGAAAAAATCGGAAAAAAAATCGGAAAAAAAATCGGAAAAAATCGGAAAAAATCGGAGAAAATCGGGAAAAATCGGAAAAAAATCGGAAAAAAATCGGAAAAAAATCGGAAAAAAATCGGAGAAAATCGGGAAAAATCGGGAAAAAATCGGGAAAAAAATCGGAAAAATCGGGAAAAATCGGAAAAAAATCGGAAAAAATCGGAAAAAAATCGGAAAAAATCGGAAAAAAAATCGGAAAAAAATCGGGAAAAATCGGAAAAAAATCGGAAAAAATCGGAAAAATCGGGAAAAAAATCGGGAAAAAAATCGGAGAAAATCGGAAAAATCGGAAAAATTCGGAAAAAATCGGGAAAAATCGGAAAAAAAATCGGAAAAAATCGGAAAATAAATCGGAAAAAATCGGGAAAAAATCGGGAAAAAAATCGGAGAAAATCGGGAAAAATCGGGAAAAAAATCGGAAAAAAAATTCGGAAAAAATCGGGAAAAATCGGAAAAAAAATCGGAAAAAATCGGAAAAAAAATCGGAAAAAAACTGAAAAAATCGGAAAAAAAATTCGGAAAAAATCGGAAAAAAAAAAAAATCGGAAAAAATCGGGAAAAAATCGGAGAAAATCGGGAAAAATCGGGAAAAATCGGAAAAAAATCGGGAAAAAAATCGGAGAAAATCGGAAAAAAAATTCGGAAAAATTCGGGAAAAAATCGGGAAAAAAATCGGAAAAAAATCGGAAAAAATCGGGAAAAAAATCGGGAAAAAAATCGGAGAAAATCGGAAAATAAATCGGAAAAAATCGGGAAAAAATCGGAAAAAAATCGGAAAAAATCGGGAAAAATCGGAAAAAAATCGGGAAAAAAATCGGAGAAAATCGGGAAAAATCGGAAAAAAAATTCGGAAAAAATCGGAAAAAATCGGAAAAAAAATCGGAAAAAAAATCGGAAAAAATCGGGAAAAAATCGGAGAAAATCGGGAAAAATCGGGAAAAAAATCGGAGAAAATCGGGAAAAATCGGAAAAAAAATTCGGAAAAAATCGGAAAAAATCGGAAAAAAAATCGGAAAAAATCGGAAAAAATCGGAGAAAATCGGGAAAAATCGGGAAAAATCGGAAAAAAATCGGGAAAAAAATCGGAGAAAATCGGAAAAAAAATTCGGAAAAAATCGGAAAATAAATCGGAAAAAATCGGGAAAAAATCGGGAAAAAAATCGGAGAAAATCGGGAAAAATCGGGAAAAAAATCGGAGAAAATCGGAAAAAATCGGAAAAAAAATCGGGAAAAAAATCGGAAAAAATCGGAAAAAAAAAATCGGAAAAAATCGGAAAAAATCGGAAAAAAATCGGAAAAAATCGGAAAAAATCGGAAAAAAATCGGGAAAAAAATCGGAGAAAATCGGGAAAAATCGGGAAAAATCGGAAAAAAATCGGGAAAAAATCGGAAAAAAATCGGAGAAAAAAATCGGAAAAATCGGAAAAAAATCGGAAAAAAATCGGAGAAAATCGGAAAAAAAATTCGGAAAAAATCGGAAAAATCGGAAAAAAATCGGAAAAAATCGGAAAAAATCGGGAAAAAAATCGGAGAAAATCGGGAAAAATCGGGAAAAAAATCGGAGAAAATCGGAAAAAAAATTCGGAAAAAATCGGGAAAAATCGGGAAAAAAATCGGGAAAAAAATCGGAGAAAATCGGGAAAAATCGGGAAAATAATCGGAGAAAATCGGGAAAAATCGGAAAAAAATCGGAAAAAAATCGGAGAAAAAATCGGAAAAATCGGGAAAAATCGGAAAAAAATCGGGAAAAAAATCGGAGAAAATCGGAAAAAATCGGAAAAAAAATCGGGAAAAAAATCGGAAAAAATCGGGAAAAATCTGAAAAAAAATCGGGAAAAAAATCGGAAAAAATCGGAAAAAAAATCGGAAAAAATCGGGAAAAAATCGGAAAAAAATCGGAGAAAATCGGGAAAAATCGGAAAAAAATCGGGAAAAAAATCGGAGAAAATCGGGAAAAATCGGAAAAAAATCGGGAAAAAAATCGGAGAAAATCGGAAAAAAAATCGGAAAAAATCGGAAAAAATCGGAAAAAAATCGGAAAAAATCGGAAAAAATCGGGAAAAAAATCGGAGAAAATCGGGAAAAATCGGGAAAAAAATCGGAAAAATCGGAAAAAAAATTCGGAAAAAATCGGAAAAATCGGAAAAAAATCGGAAAAAATCGGAGAAAATCGGAAAAAAATCGGAAAAAATCGGGAAAAAATCGGAAAAAATCGGAGAAAAATCGGGAAAAATCGGAAAAAAATCGGGAAAAAAATCGGAGAAAATCGGGAAAAATCGGAAAAAAAATTCGGAAAAAAACGGAAAAAATCGGAAAAAATCGGAAAAATCGGAAAAAAAATTCGGAAAAAATCGGAAAAAATCGGAAAAAATCGGAAAAAAAATTCGGAAAAAATCGGAAAAAATCGGAAAAATAAATCGGAAAAAATCGGAAAAAAATCGGGAAAAAAATCGGAGAAAATCGGGAAAAATCGGGAAAAAAATCGGAAAAAAAATCGGGAAAAAAATCGGAGAAAATCGGGAAAAATCGGGAAAAAATCGGGAAAAAAATCGGAGAAAATCGGGAAAAATCGGAAAAAAATCGGGAAAAAAATCGGAAAAAATCGGAAAAAAAATCGGAAAAAATCGGGAAAAATCGGGAAAAAATCGGAGAAAATCGGGAAAAATCGGGAAAAAAATCGGAAAAAAATCGGAGAAAATCGGGAAAAATCGGGAAAAATCGGAAAAAAATCGGGAAAAAATCGGAAAAAAATCGGAAAAATCGGGAAAAATCGGGAAAAAAAATCGGAAAAAAATCGGAAAAAATCGGGAAAAAAAAAATCGGAAAAAAAATCGGGAAAAATCGGAAAAAAATCGGAAAAAATCGGAAAAATCGGAAAAAAAATTCGGAAAAAAAAAATCGGAAAAAATCGGAAAATAAATCGGAAAAAATCGGAAAAAATCGGAAAAAAATCGGAGAAAATCGGGAAAAATCGGAAAAAAATCGGAAAAAATCGGAAAAAAAATTCGGAAAAAAAATCGGAGAAAATCGGGAAAAATCGGGAAAAATCGGGAAAAAATCGGAGAAAATCGGGAAAAATCGGAAAAAAATCGGGAAAAAAATCGGAGAAAATCGGGAAAAATCGGGAAAAATCGGAAAAAAATCGGGAAAAAAATCGGAGAAAATCGGAAAAAATCGGAAAAAAAATCGGGAAAAAAATCGGAAAAAATCGGGAAAAATCGGAAAAAAAAAAAAAAATCGGGAAAAAAATCGGAAAAAATCGGAAAAAAAATCGGAAAAAATCGGGAAAAAATCGGAAAAAAATCGGAGAAAATCGGGAAAAATCGGGAAAAAAATCGGAAAAAAATCGGAGAAAATCGGGAAAAATCGGAAAAAAATCGGAAAAAAAATCGGAAAAATCGGAAAAAAAATTCGGAAAAAATCGGAAAAAATCGGAAAATAAATCGGAAAAAATCGGAAAAAATCGGAAAAAAATCGGAAAAATCGGGAAAAATCGGGAAAAAAATCGGAAAAAATCGGAAAAAAATTCGGAAAAAATCGGGAAAAATCGGGAAAAAATCGGAAAAAAAAAAATCGGAAAAAATCGGAAAAAAATCGGAAAAAATCGGGAAAAAATCGGGAAAAAATCGGAGAAAATCGGGAAAAATCGGAAAAAAATCGGGAAAAAAATCGGAGAAAATCGGGAAAAATCGGAAAAAAAATTCGGAAAAAAACGGAAAAAATCGGAGAAAATCGGGAAAAATCGGAAAAAAAAAAAAATTCGGAAAAATCGGAAAAAATCGGGAAAAATCGGAAAAAAAATCGGAAAAAATCGGAAAAAATCGGAAAAAAAATCGGAAAAAATCGGGAAAAAATCGGAAAAAAATCGGAAAAATCGGGGAAAAATCGGAAAAAAATCGGAAAAAAAATCGGAAAAAAATCGGAGAAAATCGGGAAAAATCGGGAAAAAATCGGAAAAAAATCGGAGAAAATCGGAAAAAAAAAAAATCGGAAAAAAATCGGAAAAAATCGGAAAAAAAAAAAAATCGGAAAAAATCGGAAAAAATCGGGAAAAAATCGGAGAAAATCGGGAAAAATCGGAAAAAAATCGGGAAAAAAATCGGAGAAAATCGGGAAAAATCGGGAAAAATCGGAAAAAAATCGGAAAAAATCGGAAAAAAATCGGAAAAATCGGGAAAAATCGGGAAAAATCGGAAAAAAAAAATCGGAAAAAATCGGAAAAAAATCGGAGAAAATCGGGAAAAATCGGAAAAAAATCGGAAAAAAATCGGAGAAAATCGGAAAAAAAATTCGGAAAAAATCGGAAAAAATCGGAAAATAAATCGGAAAAAATCGGGAAAAAATCGGAAAAAAATCGGAAAAATCGGGAAAAAATCGGAAAAAAATCGGAGAAAATCGGGAAAAATCGGAAAAAAATCGGAAAAAAATCGGAAAAAATCGGAAAAAAAATCGGAAAAAATCGGGAAAAAATCGGGAAAAAAATCGGAGAAAATCGGAAAAATCGGGAAAAAAATCGGAAAAAAATCGGAGAAAATCGGGAAAAATCGGGAAAAATCGGAAAAAAATCGGGAAAAAATCGGGAAAAAAATCGGAGAAAATCGGGAAAAATCGGAAAAAATCGGAAAAAAATCGGAAAAAATCGGAAAAAAATCGGAGAAAATCGGGAAAAATCGGAAAAAAATCGGAAAAAAAAAAAATCGGAAAAAATCGGAAAAAAAATTCGGAAAAAATCGGAAAAAATCGGAAAATAAATCGGAAAAAATCGGAAAAAATCGGGAAAAAAATCGGAGAAAATCGGGAAAAATCGGGAAAAAAATCGGAGAAAATCGGAAAAAAAATTCGGAAAAAATCGGGAAAAATCGGAAAAAAAATCGGAAAAAATCGGAAAAAATCGGAAAAAAAATCGGAAAAAATCGGAAAAAATCGGAAAAAATCGGAAAAAATCGGAAAAAAATCGGAAAAATCGGAAAAAATCGGAAAAAATCGGAAAAAAATCGGAGAAAATCGGAAAAATCGGAAAAAAATCGGAAAAAAATCGGAGAAAATCGGAAAAATCGGAAAAAAAATTCGGAAAAATCGGAAAAAATCGGAAAAAAATCGGAAAAAAAATCGGAGAAAATCGGAAAAATCGGAAAAAAATCGGAAAAAATCGGAAAAAATCGGAAAAAAAATCGGAAAAAAATCGGAAAAAATCGGGAAAAATCGAAAAAAAATCGGGAAAAAAATCGGAAAAAATCGGAAAAAAAATCGGAAAAAATCGGAAAAAATCGGAAAAAAATCGGAGAAAATCGGGAAAAATCGGGAAAAAAATCGGGAAAAAAATCGGAGAAAAATCGGAAAAATCGGAAAAAATCGGAAAAAAATCGGGAAAAAATCGGAAAAAAATCGGAAAAAATCGGGAAAAATCGGAAAAAAATCGGAAAAAAATCGGAGAAAATCGGAAAAAAAATTCGGAAAAAATCGGAAAAATCGGAAAATAAATCGGAAAAAATCGGGAAAAAATCGGGAAAAAAATCGGAGAAAATCGGGAAAAATCGGAAAAAAATCGGAGAAAATCGGAAAAAAAATTCGGAAAAAATCGGGAAAAAAAAAAATCGGAAAAAAAATCGGAAAAAATCGGAAAAAATCGGAAAAAAATCGGAAAAAATCGGAAAAAATCGGAAAAAAAAAATCGGAAAAAAATCGGAAAAAATCGGAAAAAATCGGAAAAAAATCGGAAAAAAATCGGAAAAATCGGAAAAAATCGGAAAAAAAAAAATCGGAAAAAAATCGGAAAAATCGGAAAAAATCGGAAAAAATTCGGGAAAAAAATCGGAGAAAATCGGAAAAAAAATTCGGAAAAAATCGGGAAAAATCTGAAAAAAAATCGGAAAAAAATCGGAAAAAATCGGAAAAAAAATCGGAAAAAATCGGGAAAAAATCGGGAAAAAAATCGGAGAAAATCGGGAAAAATCGGAAAAAAATCGGAAAAAAATCGGAAAAATCGGGAAAAATCGGAAAAATCGGAAAAAAATCGGGAAAAAATCGGAAAAAAATCGGAGAAAATCGGGAAAAATCGGAAAAAAATCGGGAAAAAAATCGGAGAAAATCGGAAAAAAAAATCGGAAAAAATCGGGAAAAATCGGAAAAAAAATCGGAAAAAATCGGAAAAAATCGGAAAAAAAATCGGAAAAAATCGGAAAAAATCGGGAAAAAAACGGGAAAAAATCGGGAAAAAAATCGGAAAAATCGGAAAAATCGGGAAAAAAATCGGAAAAAAATCGGAAAAAAATCGGAAAAAAAATCGGAAAAATCGGAAAAATCGGAAAAAAATCGGAAAAAATCGGAAAAAAATCGGAAAAAATCGGGAAAAATCGGAAAAAAATCGGGAAAAAAATCGGAAAAAATCGGAAAAAAAAATCGGAAAAAATCGGGAAAAATCGGAAAAAAAATCGGAAAAAATCGGAAAAAATCGGAAAAAAAATTCGGAAAAAATCGGAAAAAATCGGAAAAAAATCGGAAAAAATCGGGAAAATAATCGGAAAAATCGGGAAAAATCGGGAAAAAAATCGGAAAAAAATCGGAGAAAATCGGGAAAAATCGGAAAAAAATCGGGAAAAAAATCGGAAAAAATCGGAAAAAAAATCGGAAAAAATCGGGAAAAATCGGGAAAATAATCGGAGAAAATCGGGAAAAATCGGAAAAAAATCGGGAAAAAAATCGGAGAAAATCGGGAAAAATCGGAAAAAAATCGGGAAAAAAATCGGAGAAAATCGGAAAAAATCGGAAAAAAAATCGGAAAAAAATCGGAAAAAATCGGAAAAAAAATCGGAAAAAATCGGGAAAAAATCGGGAAAAAAATCGGAGAAAATCGGGAAAAATCGGAAAAAAATCGGGAAAAAAATCGGAGAAAATCGGAAAAATCGGGAAAAAATCGGGAAAAAATCGGAGAAAATCGGGAAAAATCGGAAAAAAATCGGGAAAAAAATCGGAGAAAATCGGGAAAAATCGGAAAAAAATCGGGAAAAAAATCGGAGAAAATCGGAAAAAAAAATCGGAAAAAATCGGGAAAAATCGGAAAAAAAATCGGAAAAAATCGGAAAAAATCGGAAAAAAAATTCGGAAAAAATCGGAAAAAATCGGAAAAAAATCGGGAAAAATCGGGAAAATAATCGGAGAAAATCGGGAAAAATCGGGAAAAAAATCGGGAAAAAAATCGGAGAAAATCGGAGAAAATCGGGAAAAATCGGGAAAAATCGGGAAAAAAATCGGGAAAAAAATCGGAGAAAAAAAATCGGAAAAATCGGAAAAAAATCGGAAAAAAATCGGGAAAAAAATCGGAGAAAATCGGAAAAAAAAATCGGAAAAAATCGGGAAAAAAATCGGAAAAAAAATCGGAAAAAATCGGAAAAAATCGGAAAAAAAATTCGGAAAAAATCGGAAAAAATCGGAAAAAAATCGGGAAAAATCGGGAAAATAATCGGAGAAAATCGGGAAAAATAGGGAAAAAAATCGGGAAAAAAATCGGAAAAATCGGAAAAAATCGGAAAAATCGGAAAAAAAAAATCGGGAAAAAATCGGGAAAAAAATCGGAGAAAATCGGGAAAAATCGGAAAAAAATCGGGAAAAAAATCGGAGAAAATCGGGAAAAATCGGAAAAAAAATTCGGAAAAAAACGGAAAAAATCGGAGAAAATCGGGAAAAATCGGAAAAAAAATTCGGAAAAAATTCGGAAAAAAATCGGAGAAAATCGGGAAAAATCGGAAAAAAAATTCGGAAAAATTCGGAAAAAATCGGGAAAAAAATCGGGAAAAAAATCGGAGAAAATCGGGAAAAATCGGAAAAAAATCGGGAAAAAAATCGGAGAAAATCGGGAAAAATCGGAAAAAAAATTCGGAAAAAATCGGGAAAAAATCGGGAAAAAAATCGGAAAAAAATCGGAAAAATCGGAAAAAAATTTTGGAAAAAATCGGAAAAAAAATCGGAAAAAATCGGGAAAAAATCGGGAAAAAAATCGGAGAAAATCGGGAAAAATCGGGAAAAATCGGGAAAAAAATCGGGAAAAAAATCGGAGAAAATCGGGAAAATCGGAAAAAAATCGGGAAAAAAATCGGAGAAAATCGGGAAAAAAAATCGGGAAAAAATCGGGAAAAAATCGGAAAAAATCGGGAAAAAAATCGGAAAAAAAAAAATCGGAAAAAAATCGGAAAAATCGGAAAAAAAATCGGAAAAAATCGGAAAAAATCGGAAAAAAAATCGGAAAAAATCGGAAAAAATCGGAAAAAAATCGGAGAAAATCGGAAAAAAAATTCGGAAAAAATCGGGAAAAATCGGAAAAAAAATCGGAAAAAATCGGAAAAAATCGGGAAAAAAATCGGAAAAAAATCGGAAAAAAATCGGAGAAAATCGGAAAAAATCGGAAAAAAATCGGGAAAAAATCGGAAAAATCGGGAAAAATCGGAAAAAAATCGGAAAAAAAAATCGGAAAAAAAAATCGGAAAAAATCGGAAAAAAAATTCGGAAAAATTCGGGAAAAAATCGGGAAAAAAATCGGAAAAAAATCGGAAAAAATCGGAAAAAATCGGAAAAAAATCGGGAAAAAAATCGGAGAAAATCGGGAAAAATCGGAAAAAAAATCGGGAAAAAAATCGGAAAAAATCGGGAAAAATCTGAAAAAAAATCGGGAAAAAAATCGGAAAAAATCGGAAAAAAAATCGGAAAAAATCGGAAAAAATCGGAAAAAATCGGGAAAAAATCGGAGAAAATCGGGAAAAATCGGAAAAAATCGGAAAAAAATCGGAAAAAAATCGGAAAAAATCGGAAAAAAATTCGGAAAAATCGGAAAAAAATCGGGAAAAAAATCGGGAAAAAAATCGGAGAAAATCGGGAAAAATCGGAAAAAAATCGGGAAAAAAATCGGAGAAAATCGGGAAAAATCGGAAAAAAATCGGAAAAAAATCGGGAAAAAAATCGGAAAAAAAATCGGAAAAAATCGGGAAAAATCGGGAAAAAAATCGGAGAAAATCGGGAAAAATCGGAAAAAAATCGGAAAAAAATCGGAGAAAATCGGGAAAAATCGGAAAAAATCGGAAAAAAATCGGGAAAAAATCGGAAAAAAATCGGAGAAAATCGGGAAAAAAATCGGAAAAAATCGGAAAAATCCGAAAAAAAATCGGAAAAAATCGGAAAAAATCGGAAAAAAAATCGGAAAAAATCGGGAAAATCGGGAAAAATCGGGAAAAAAATCGGAAAAAAAATCGGAAAAAATCGGAAAAATCGGGAAAAATCGGAAAAAAATCGGGAAAAAAAAAAATCGGGAAAAAAATCGGAGAAAATCGGGAAAAAAATCGGAAAAAATCGGAAAAATCGGAAAAAAAATCGGAAAAAATCGGAAAAAATCGGAAAAAAAATCGGAAAAAATCGGGAAAAATCGGGAAAAATCGGGAAAAAAATCGGAAAAAAATCGGAAAAAATCGGAAAAATCGGAAAAAAATCGGAAAAAAATCGGAAAAAATCGGAAAAAAAATTCGGAAAAAAAAAAAATCGGAAAAAATCGGAAAATAAATCGGAAAAAATCGGAAAAAATCGGGAAAAAAAAAAATCGGAGAAAATCGGGAAAAATCGGAAAAAAATCGGAAAAATCGGAAAAAAAATTCGGAAAAAATCGGGAAAAAATCGGAAAAAAAATCGGAAAAAATCGGAAAAAATCGGAAAAAAAATCGGAAAAAATCGGAAAAAATCGGAAAAAATCGGAGAAAATCGGGAAAAATCGGAAAAAAATCGGAAAAAAATCGGAGAAAATCGGGAAAAATCGGAAAAAAATCGGAAAAAATCGGAAAAAAAATCGGAAAAAATCGGGAAAAATCGGAAAAAAAATCGGAAAAAATCGGAAAAAATCGGAAAAAAAATTCGGAAAAAATCGGAAAAAAAATCGGAAAAAAAATCGGAAAAAATCGGAAAAAATCGGGAAAAAAATCGGAGAAAAAAATCGGAAAAATCGGAAAAAAATCGGAAAAAAATCGGAGAAAATCGGGAAAAATCGGAAAAAAATCGGGAAAAAAATCGGAAAAAATCGGAAAAAAAAATCGGAAAAAATCGGGAAAAATCGGAAAAAAAATCGGAAAAAATCGGAAAAAAAATTCGGAAAAAAAAAAATCGGAAAAAATCGGAAAAAATCGGAAAAAAATCGGGAAAAATCGGGAAAATAATCGGAAAAATCGGGAAAAATCGGGAAAAAAATCGGAAAAAAATCGGAGAAAATCGGGAAAAATCGGGAAAAATCGGAAAAAAATCGGAAAAAATCGGAAAAAAAATCGGAAAAATCGGGAAAAATCGGAAAAAAATCGGAAAAAAATCGGAGAAAATCGGAAAAATCGGAAAAAAAATTCGGAAAAAAACTGAAAAAATCGGAAAAAAAATCGGAAAAAATCGGAAAAAAAATCGGAAAAAAATCGGAAAAAAATCGGAGAAAAATCGGAAAAAAATCGGGAAAAAAATCGGAGAAAATCGGGAAAAATCGGGAAAAAAATCGGGAAAAAATCGGAGAAAATCGGGAAAAATCGGAAAAAAATCGGAAAAAAATCGGAGAAAATCGGGAAAAATCGGAAAAAAATCGGGAAAAAAATCGGAGAAAATCGGAAAAAAAATTCGGAAAAAATCGGAAAAAATCGGAAAATAAATCGGAAAAAATCGGGAAAAAATCGGAAAAAAATCGGAGAAAATCGGGAAAAATCGGGAAAAAAATCGGAAAAATCGGAAAAAATCGGAAAAAAAATCGGAAAAAAATCGGAAAAAATCGGGAAAAAAATCGGAAAAAAAATCGGGAAAAAAATCGGAAAAAATCGGAAAAAAAATCGGAAAAAATCGGGAAAAAATCGGAAAAATCGGGAAAAAAATCGGAAAAAAATCGGAAAAAAATCGGAAAAAAATCGGAAAAAATCGGGAAAAATCGGGAAAAATCGGAAAAAAATCGGAAAAAATCGGAAAAAAAATCGGAAAAAATCGGGAAAAAAATCGGAAAAAATCGGAGAAAAAAATCGGGAAAAATCGGGAAAAAAATCGGAAAAAAATCGGAGAAAAAAATCGGAAAAATCGGGAAAAATCGGAAAAAAATCGGGAAAAAATCGGAAAAAAATCGGAGAAAATCGGGAAAAAAATTCGGAAAAAATCGGAAAAATCGGAAAAAAAATCGGAAAAAATCGGAAAAAATCGGAAAAAAAATCGGAAAAAATCGGGAAAAAATCGGGAAAAATCGGAAAAAAATCGGAAAAAAATCGGAAAAAATCGGAAAAATCGGAAAAAAATCGGGAAAAAAATCGGAGAAAATCGGAAAAAAAATTCGGAAAAAATCGGAAAAAATCGGAAAATAAATCGGAAAAAATCGGAAAAAATCGGAAAAAAATCGGAAAAATCGGGAAAAATCGGGAAAAAAATCGGAGAAAATCGGAAAAAAAATCGGAAAAAATCGGAAAAATCGGAAAAAAAATCGGAAAAAATCGGAAAAAATCGGAAAAAAAATCGGAAAAAATCGGAAAAAAATCGGAAAAAAATCGGGAAAAAATCGGAAAAAATCGGGAAAAATCGGAAAAAAATCGGAAAAAAATCGGAAAAAAAATCGGAAAAAATCGGAAAAATCGGAAAAAAATCGGAAAAAATCGGAAAAAATCGGAAAAAAAATCGGAAAAAAATCGGAAAAAATCGGAAAAAAATCGGAAAAATCGGAAAAATCGGAAAAAAATCGGAAAAAAATCGGAAAAATCGGAAAAAATCGGAAAAAAATCGGAAAAAAATCGGAAAAATCGGAAAAAATCGGAAAAAAATCGGGAAAAAAAATCGGAAAAAATCGGGAAAAAAATCGGAAAAAATCGGGAAAAAAATCTGAAAAAAAATCGGGAAAAAAATCGGAAAAATCGGGAAAAATCGGAAAAAAATCGGGAAAAAATCGGGAAAAAAATCGGAGAAAATCGGGAAAAATCGGAAAAAAATCGGGAAAAAAATCGGAGAAAATCGGAAAAAAAAATCGGAAAAAATCGGGAAAAATCGGAAAAAAAATCGGAAAAAATCGGAAAAAATCGGAAAAAAAATTCGGAAAAAATCGGAAAAAATCGGAAAAAAAAAAATCGGAAAAAATCGGAAAAAAAAATCGGAAAAAATCGGAAAAATCGGAAAAAAAATTCGGAAAAAAAAATCGGGAAAAAATCGGAAAAAATCGGAAAAAAATCGGAGAAAATCGGGAAAAATCGGAAAAAAAATCGGAAAAAATCGGAAAAAATCGGAAAATAAATCGGAAAAAATCGGGAAAAAAAAAAATCGGGAAAAAAATCGGAAAAATCGGGAAAAATCGGAAAAAAATCGGAAAAAAAATTCGGAAAAAATCGGGAAAAATCGGAAAAAAAATCGGAAAAAATCGGAAAAAATCGGAAAAAAATTCGGAAAAAATCGGAAAAAATCGGAAAAAAAATCGGAAAAAATCGGGAAAAAATCGGAGAAAATCGGGAAAAATCGGGAAAAATCGGAAAAAAAATTCGGAAAAAAATCGGAGAAAATCGGAAAAAAAAATCGGAAAAATTCGGGAAAAAATCGGAAAAAAATCGGGAAAAAAATCGGAGAAAATCGGGAAAAATCGGAAAAAATCGGGAAAAAAATCGGAGAAAATCGGGAAAAATCGGAAAAAAATCGGGAAAAAAATCGGAAAAAATCGGAAAAAAAATCGGAAAAAATCGGGAAAAATCGGGAAAATAATCGGAGAAAATCGGGAAAAATCGGGAAAAAAATCGGGAAAAAAATCGGAGAAAATCGGAAAAATCGGAAAAATCGGAAAAAAATCGGGAAAAATTCGGGAAAAAAATCGGAGAAAATCGGGAAAAATCTGAAAAAAATCGGAAAAAAAATCGGAGAAAATCGGAAAAAAAATTCGGAAAAAATCGGAAAAAATCGGAAAATAAATCGGAAAAAATCGGGAAAAAATCGGGAAAAAAATCGGAGAAAATCGGGAAAAATCGGGAAAAAAATCGGAAAAAATCGGAAAAAAAATTCGGAAAAAATCGGGAAAAATCGGAAAAAAAATCGGGAAAAATCGGAAAAAAATCGGGAAAAAAATCGGAGAAAATCGGAAAAAATCGGAAAAAAATCGGAAAAAAATCGGAAAAAATCGGGAAAAAAATCGGAAAAAATCGGGAAAAATCTGAAAAAAAATCGGAAAAAAAAATCGGAAAAATCGGAAAAAATCGGAAAAAAATCGGAAAAAATCGGGAAAAAAATCGGAAAAATCGGGAAAAATCGGAAAAAAATCGGAAAAAAATCGGAGAAAATCGGAAAAAAAAATCGGAAAAAATCGGAAAAAATCGGAAAAAAAATCGGAAAAAATCGGAAAAAATCGGAAAAAAAAAAATCGGAAAAAATCGGAAAAAATCGGGAAAAAATCGGAGAAAATCGGAAAAATCGGAAAAAAATCGGAAAAAAATCGGAAAAATCGGGAAAAATCGGAAAAAAAATTCGGAAAAAAACGGAAAAAATCGGAAAAAAAAATCGGGAAAAATCGGAAAAAAAATTCGGAAAAATTCGGGAAAAAATCGGGAAAAAATCGGGAAAAAAATCGGAGAAAATCGGGAAAAATCGGAAAAAAAATTCGGAAAAAATCGGAAAAAATCGGAAAATAAATCGGAAAAAATCGGGAAAAAATCGGAAAAAAATCGGAGAAAATCGGGAAAAATCGGGAAAAAAATCGGAAAAAAAATTCGGAAAAAATCGGGAAAAATCGGAAAAAAAATCGGAAAAAATCGGAAAAAATCGGAAAAAAAATTCGGAAAAAATCGGAAAAAATCGGAAAAAAAATCGGAAAAAATCGGGAAAAAATCGGAGAAAATCGGGAAAAATCGGGAAAAATCGGAAAAAAATCGGGAAAAAAATCGGAGAAAATCGGAAAAAAAATTCGGAAAAATTCGGGAAAAAATCGGGAAAAAAATCGGAAAAAAATCGGAGAAAATCGGGAAAAATCGGGAAAAAATCGGGAAAAAAATCGGAGAAAATCGGGAAAAATCGGAAAAAAATCGGGAAAAAAATCGGAAAAAATCGGAAAAAATCGGAAAAAATTGGGAAAAAATCGGAAAAAATCGGAAAAAAAATCGGAAAAAATCGGGAAAAAATCGGAGAAAATCGGGAAAAATCGGGAAAAATCGGAAAAAAATCGGGAAAAAAATCGGAGAAAATCGGAAAAAAAATTCGGAAAAATTCGGGAAAAAATCGGAAAAAATCGGAAAAAAATCGGAGAAAATCGGGAAAAATCGGAAAAAATCGGGAAAAAAATCGGAGAAAATCGGGAAAAATCGGAAAAAAATCGGGAAAAAAATCGGAAAAAATCGGAAAAAAAATCGGAAAAAATCGGGAAAAATCGGAAAAAATCG